>NW_027266530.1:0-80842 GCF_046630445.1 Rutidosis leptorrhynchoides | reverse complement strand
ATGAATTATATAACCATGAAGATCACCGGTTGAAGCCCTATTGAATTCTGTCATGGCTAATCACTTTCTCCTTGATGCTGCCATTGTTTTCGTTTCGTTTCTTGTGATATTGTGCTTGGTAAAAATTAATAACAGAAGAAGACGCCAGGATTCCTCTGTTTTATTGTCAGAACCAACTTTTAATCCTCTCCATGGTCTTCCTCCTCCAAAAAACACGTTTGAAGTGTTCCTGAGCTTTAGAGGGGAAGATACGCGAAACAACTTTGTTGGGCATCTTTATGAAGCACTTGATCGCTGTGGGATCTACACTTTCAAAGATGACTTGAAGCTCAAGAGGGGCAAAACTATTGGCCTGAGCTCTTGGAAACTATTGAAAACTCCAGGTCTTCTATTGTGGTCTCTCGGAGAACTATGCTACTTCAGGTTGGTGCTTGGATGAGCTTGTAAAGATCGTTGAGTCCCATGATCGATTTGGACAAATAGTGGTGCCTGTATTTTACAACATTGATCCTTCCCATGTGAGAAATCAGACGGGTGTTTTCGAACAGGCCTTTCGTCAGCATCAAATATCAGACAAGGTGCTTCAATGGAAGGAAGCTCTTAGGAGGGTAGGTTCCATTTCTGGGTTTGATTCTCGTAATAGGTAATGAATCTCGATCTACAGGTTTGTTTCAGTTTCTAATTTTCAATTGTCATGCGTCCACCCTTCATGTTATTAGTATAATGTTTATTGTTGATAAAGTTAAAGGTTGTCTGTATACATGTGGAACAGGGATGAATCAGTACTTGTGAAGAACGTTGTACAAGAAATTTCAGACAAATTATTCTCCGAGTCTTCAAATGGTGATAAAGAATTAGTGGGAATGAGTTATCACATGGAACATGAACTCATTGCTGTTTACTAGTTCAGATGAAGTGCGAATGGTAGGTATTTGGGGAATGGGTGGTATAGGTAAGACAACTATCGCTAGAGCTCTTTATGATGAATTCTCTAAAAGTTACGATGGTAGATGCTTTGTTGCAAATATCAAAGATATTTTCAGAGAGGAGGACCTGAATTCTCTACACGAGAGATTTCTTTCTGAGATCTTATTGGACAGAAATTTGAATCTACGTTCTTTGGATGGTAGCCGCAATGTGATCAAGGATAGGTTATCACACAAAAAGGTTTTCATCGTCCTGGATGATGTTGATGATGTCAAACAGTTGGAGAGCTTTGCTCATAAGCATGATTGGTTTGGTCCTGGGAGTATAATCCTCATAACAACAAGAGACAGACATTTACTTGTTACAAATGAGTGAACTGTATCTATGAGGTGAAGACTCTAACGGAGAAAAAGTCACTTATTCTTTTTAAACAAAATGCCTTCCAACAAGACCATCCAACAGAAGATTATTTGGAGCTATCGATTGAATTTGTATATTATGCTAAAGGTCTTCCCTTGGCACTCAAAGTTTTGGGTTCGTTTCTGTATAAAAAGTCGATACATGAGTGGAAAAGTCAACTCCAGAAACTTAAAAGAATTCCTAATGCTGAAATTCAAGATGTTCTTAGGATAAGTTTTGATGGATTAGATTCTAATCAAAGGCTTTATTTCTTCACATTGCTTGCTTCTTCAATGAGGGACACAAAGATTCTACAACCAAAATCTTGGAAAAAAATGTGGCTTGTATCCAGATATCGACCTTAAAGTCCTCGTGGACAAATCTCTTATCACCATTTCGCATGATAGAGTATTGATGCATGATAAAATATTGATGCATGATCTGTTACAAGAACTGGGTCGGCATGTTGTTCACCAAGAGTCTGTTAATGAGCCAGGTAAGCGTAGCAGGTTATGGCTTCCCGAGGATGTCTGTGATGTACTCAAATATAACACGGTGAGATTAAATTTCCATTCATTATATATGTTGAAAATTATTTATTTTAAACCCATATTTGCGGTTTACATTCTTTACAAGAACTGGGTCAGGATGTTGCTCATCCACTTGGTTTTGATATATGATTATTATTAGGGGACTGAAGCCGTTGAAGCTATATTCCTAGACTTAGCGGACATTAATGTTTTCCAGTTGAACTCTGAATCCTTCAGAGGCATGCATAATCTGAGATTGCTGAAAATATATAGCTCTAGTTATGATAGAGGTAATGAGGAAAACTGTGAGGTTCAACTGCCTGGCAGCCTGACATTTTTGTCTGATAAACTGAGGTATCTCTACTGGTATAAATACCCTTTAAAATGCTTGCCATTCAAATTTCAGACAGAAAATCTCATTGAGCTCAACATGCCTTATAGCAAACTTCAGAGACCTTGGAAAGGAACTGAGGTATGCGTCGAGTTTGTTTTATACACTTTTGTCTACTTAACGTACCATCCGTGAAACTCATTATATCTTTTGTTTTTTCAGTATTTGATGAAGTTAAAGCGAATGGAATTTTGCCATTCTCAATACCTCAAGGATATTGGGGACTTATCACAAGCCCGAAATCTCGTAATTCTCAACCTTGAAGGGTGCTCAAGTTTGCAGAAGATTCATCCATCGATCAAGAATCTTGATAAACTTATTATTCTGAATCTCAAACATTGGCAAAAGCCTTAGAAGTCTTCCTCTTGGAGCCTACAATCTCTACTGGAACTTAAACTAAGTTATTGTAACCTTGTCAAATTGCCGGAAGGTCTTGTTGGTTTGGCACACTTAGAGATATTGGACCTGAGTGGAAATAATTTTGAAAGGTTTGATGTAAGCTTTGAACAGCTCTTGGGACTAAGGAAATGATACTAACAGATTGCATGATGCTTCAGTCAATATCAAAGCTTCCACCTAATATCAGAAGAGTAGATGCAGCTAATCGCAGGTCATTGCAGTCAGTATCAAGTTCAATTAGCAGACATGATAAAACGAAAGTGGCAAAATGCGACACCATGCATCTGGAAAACGTTTCATTTGTTAATTTGCAGTTGCTCTTTACGAATTGCTTCAATCTGAATGATATTTCAGTGGCAAATCTTCTGGCTGATTTGCTAGAGAGATTACAAGTTGATGCAGAGGCATTTCAAGAAGTAGTATGTTTCTTCTTCTCCCTCATTTTAGGCATCACTAGACAACGATTTACAAATTCTAGTTTTGATATGATCTTGACTTTATTCAAGACTAAAATTGACTTGTGGACTTGTGATTGTGGACATGTCCATATCTCCAACATTTGCGATTTTGTTTACCTAAGGCCTTGTATGTTCTCTTTGGCAGGGGGATTCTGTAGTCTACAATTGTCAACTGTATTACCCAGGATTATGTATTCCAAAGTCGTTTAGTCATCAGAATGTGGGATCTTCACTCACTATTCCGCAGCACCCCAACTCTCAAGTCATAGGTATTGTTGTCTGTGCAGTAGTCGCGTTTGACAGCAGCTGTTACCATGACATTGATTTCTATCTGAATTGCATTACCGGTCCAAGGAATCTAAGATTTTACGACTTCGGTCCATTTAGGAAAGGAATGACTTCTACAAACTCAGATCACACAATCATCGGTTTTGAAATTGGTAAACAGCCAGTGTACAGTACTCCAGGTTATAAGTTCACCAAGGAGAATGCCGTGGTGTCGTTTGATATTTTAAATAGTACTATAGGAGAAAATTCAAGATGTTGTAAGGTTGTGAAGTGCGGTGCACGCCTTGTGTACCGAACCACAAGCAGGAATGATCACAAGTACGACATCTCTATTTTGTAATCCAGGTTCTAGTCCATGGAGTGAGTACACTGATCATGAATTTAGAGGTCAGCTAAATTTGGTTTCTACCGACGCTGAACGTAACTCTCAGTGGCTTTCTGTACTTTTTAATTAATGAAAATGGCAATTAATATATGAAGTTCAAAAAATGCATCTCTGTGAAACACAGTTAAAAATACCAGAAAAACTATTGGGAAGAATGCCAGAGTCCATCATAAAGAGTTGAAGGACTGTTCAACCATCACGAATTTCGAGAGAATCGTTCATTCTCCATATCACAGGTGATGGACAACCTTCATTTTCGTAATTCCATTTTGCTTAATTTGACCGTTTCTCCATTTTCGTAATCCCTAGTATTGTTAGAGTCATCTTTATTCAGTTTGTTATAACAAGTCAGTGAGCTCATCCGTTGGACAGTAAGTCCGTATCTTTAAAAATTAATAATTTAAATATATCACATAAAAAATTATATAATAATTATTTATATTAAATATTATTAAATTAATGTAAATATTATATATAATGTAACTAATTAACTCTATATCAATTATAATTATAATGTAATTAATTAACTCTATATCAATTATAATTATATCAAAATCTACAATTGTAAAATTAAAAATTTAATTTATTTTCAAAAAAAAAATATTAAAAATTACATATTAAGATTTAATTTCATAATAAAATTTATAATTACATATAATCAATTTAGTTGTTCCTATTTTTTTTTCTAAAATTAATTATTCATATTGTTTGAAAAATAAGATATGCCCATTTTAATTAAGATTAAAAAAAATATAGCTGATTTTTATTAGGAATAATAGTTTAATAAAAAAGTTAGAAAAAATTAATATATATTATATTTTGATTATGAATTATTTTTTTAATCATATGCACGTTTGAATAAGGAAAAAGAATATATGTCCGTTTTAATTAATAATAAAAAAATATAATAAATTTTAATTAAAAAATATTTAATTATTTAAAAATAAAATTCACCAGTTTTAATAAAGAATAGGAAAAATATTGTAGCGAATTTTTATTAGGATTAATAGTTTAATAAAAAAATTAGAAAAAATAATATATATCATAATTTGATTAGGAATAATTTTGAATAATGTGATCATTTGAATAGGAAAAAATAAGACATGATCATAATCGTTTTAATTAGGAATGAGAAAAAATAATATAATGAATTTTAATTAAAAGAAATTATTTTATAAAAAAATTAAAAAATATATAGTGTATTATAATTTTATTAGAAATATTTTCTTAAATATTAGATAGGAAATTGATTAGGAATAAAATTATTATATTAGAAAAAAATAATTGGTAGAATTTTATTATGAATCATTATGTTTTTATTGTGTTTGATTTCTTAATTACAATAAGAAAAAAAATAATATCATTGACTCAAAATTATAACTTGAAACCTAATTAAATCCAAAATTTTAAAATATATGTGTTAAATTATTATTTATCAATAAAAATACATGTATCGATTTTGATTTGACAATAAAATTTGCAATTGAGTTTGCAATTGGAATAATTTTAAAATTGAAAAAAGTACTGCTATTGTCTATACAATTCAATGGGTCTGTCCGTTGGACAGGAAATCCGTACATTTAAAAATTAATAATTTAAATATATCATATGAATAATTATATAAAAATTATTTGCATTAAATACTATTAAATATATATATCAAATATTATATTAAAAGTAAATATTTTAACTTTATATCGATTATAATTATTTTGATTTTATTTCAAAATATACAATCCTATTAGAATTAAAATTTATTTCGTTTTTAAAAATAATAAATGTAGCAAAAAATAAAAGTCACATGCCAAAATTTATTTTAATAATAAAATTTATAATTACATCTATTGAATTTAATTGTTCCTATTGTTTGAAAAATAAAATATGCCCGTTTTAATTATGAATAAGAAAAAAAATATAGAAAAATTTTATTAGGAATAATAGTTTGATTAAAAAAATAGGAGAAAATAATATATATTGATTAGAAATATTTTTTTAAATAATATGATGTGTCCGTTTTAATTAGAATATGAAAAAATAATATGATGGATTTTAATTAAGAAAAATTAATATATAGTGTATTATTATTTTATTTAGAATAATTTTTTAAATAATAGATAGGAAAGAATTCATGTGTCAAATGTAATTCGCTAACAAAAAACTATGAGTCGAAATTAATTCGACAATAAAAGATATATATACATACATACATACATACATATATTTTATATATATACATGTATTTATATATGTTTTTTTTTAATTACGATGAATGAGAATAAAATTCGTAGAGAATAGATTTCTAATTTAGAATAAAATTATTATACTAGTAAAATATAATCAATAGAATTTTATTATGAATCGTTATATTTGTTGTTCCTGGTTAGAAAAGAAAAAAAAAATATCACTTATTTAAAATTATAACTTGATTCCTTATTCAACTCAAAGTTTTAAAATACATGTGTATTCGTTAATAAAACGTCATGTGTTGGATGTTGATTTGACCAAAAAAAAATTGTAATTGAAACAAATTTAAAATTAAAAGTCTCGATATTATCTATGTAAGATAAGATTGCAAATTCAATTGCAAATTTTTATTGTCAAATCAGTATCCGACACATGTGTTTTATCGATAAACAGTAATTTTGACACATGTATTTTAGAACTTTGAGTTTAATTAGGTTTCAAGTTACAATTTTAAGTCAATCATACACTATCTTTTTTCTAATTTTCGTATTTAACAATTTTTCCAATTAAAATCTATGATATTTATTTTTCCTATTCCTAATTTAAAACATGTACATCTTCTTTTTCCTATTCAAACGGGCATATTATTTAAAAAATTATTCAAAATCAGATTAAAATATATATTATTTTTAAATTTTTTTATTAAACTATTATTTCTAATAAAAATCCATTATATTATTTTTTCCTATTCCTAATTAAAACGGGCATATCTTATTTTTACAACAATAAGAACGACTAAATTGATTAGATAAAATTATAAATTTTAGTATGTAATCAAATCTTGATATGTAAATTTTATTTTTTACTATGTTTATTTTTTTTGAAAATAAAATAATTTTTTTAATTTTAATAGCATTGTAGATTTTTAAATAAAATCAAAATAATTATAATTAATATAAAAATTAAAATAATTCCCTTGATATGATATTTTGGCATATATTTAATAATATTTAATACAAATAATTATATATAATACAAATAATTATATATTAGTTAATTTTTTATGATATATTTAAATTATTAATTTTTCCGTCCAACGGACTGACCCACTCATTTGTAATTAACAATGTATGTTTCCTTGTTTCTTTCAAAAAACTATCAAGTTGCGACTTAACGAATAAATATTTCTAACAAAACTACAACTCCGGTAGGTATTAACAAAACATCAACTAGGGAATTTATAATTTGTAAACCAGCCTACAACTCGGAATTGGGCAACCCTAAACAAGCCTACAATTCGAAAATATTTTAACAAAACTACAACTCGGGAAGTTTTAATTTCTAAACAAGCCTAATACTCGGGAAATAAGGATCCTGAACCAGCCTACAACTCGGGAGTCAGTAAGCTCTAAATAAGCCTAAAACTCGGTATGTTTGATTGCTACTCGACACTGTTCCCCCTTAAAGAGCCAAAAAGGTAATTTAGTCCCTTATCATTTATAGAAAGTTTATTTGAGTCCTCAGAAATTTGGCGGCTATCGGCTAGATTAAAAAAGAATTTATATTCATTCCGCAGAATTTATATTCATTAAAAAAGAAAAAAAAAAGTCCGAAAATCTCTCTCTCTCTCCATGGCCAGTGGCCACCACGACCTTTCACTCTGCAGCATCAAAGATTGTTCAGAATTGAATTGACACTGGTGAAAATACCAGAAAAATTGTTGAGAAGAATGCCAGAGACCATCATAAAGAGTTGAAGGACCGTGATGTTACAATTTCAAACCAGAAGAACATTAACAAAAATAAGAAAAACTTGACCGCCGGCGACTCGCATAACATTGGAACATCTACTATACATGAAAATGATCATGGCGAGGTGGCCAACAACATCGAAGCTTCAATTTGATCAATGCAATCGCTGAATAAAAAGCCCTCTTTCGGAGGTAGTTTCTTGTATTTCCGATTTATCCATATTTATTCATACAAGTCAGCTTTGTATGGGCCTTGTGCGGTCTTCTACAAATGTCGATTACACTACCCAGGATGTTGTATACACCAAAGTGTATTCAGTATTCCGATACATGTTAACAATGAGGTCATGGGTATGCGCCATCGTGGCGTTTGACAGCAGTTAATTACCATGATAACAGTTTCATTCTGAGTTGCGGAATCACACCATCGATCACCCTACTTCTTTGGTCCATATTTCAGAAGAATGACTTCTATAAACTCAGAAAACATTGTAATAGGTTATCACATTGATGAACCTTTCCCCCTAACACCATGGTATTCTTTCCCCGGAAATGCCAGGATGGCGTTTGAAATCTCAGATACAATTACTGAAAAACCTCTCAGTTGTTGTAAGGTGTTGTCAACTGCGCTGCAAGCCTCGTGTTCGGTGTGGATCAGAAGTACGAAATCCGTTTTTATGTAATCCAGTTTCTAGTCCTTGATTGAGTACATTCATGAATTTAGAGCTAAAATCATTTGGATTTCTACAAAAGTAATTTGAATAAACTTGAATCAATTTGGTTTAGGTGAATTGAACTAGCGGCTGGTTCTGATGCAGTTTCGTCTAGAAAACCTGGTAGCTGACTTCCTTTCTGGCGCATGAGTCTATTCGGATAGCTTAATTATTCTTTTCTTCAGGTGGTTTGTCAGCGTACGAGATTTTCTATTAAGATAATTAGACCATGAAGTGCATATTCCTCATTAGTCATTAATACAATGTTGCTACTATTATTAAGGTTTGTCGACAGATCACACAAAATGGTCTTGATTTGTGTATTCATGGATAATGTATTCCTGGATCATAATTAAATGTATATATCTTGTGAGTTCCCATAGTGATTGATGTTTGATGTATTTATGTGCACCCATGATTTAGGAGTATTAATATACACTCTTCCGGCTCTTTCAACTTAGCTACGTGCTGATCCAGTGATCACATTAGAAAACTACAATTTACGGTATTCAAGTCCATATTGTTCTGTTCTTCAAATTAAAGTCCTATAGGAGCATCAGGAGTATACATATAACTGGCTGGCTCGGCACTTTCAAGCAATGTACACGAGCAGTCATAGCCCAAAAGACTTCAAGTCCATATTGTTCTGTTCTTCAAATCAAAATTTGGCTTTGGTAAGTTATATAGTAAGAATGTAAGATGATTAATCTGGTAGTGAAATTCCTATTGAATTCTCTCATGGCTATTCCCCTTCTCTTCTATGCTGCCATTTTCTTCTCTTCATTTCTTGTGTTATTGTTCTTAATCAATATTAACAAAACAAGAAGACGTCAGGATTCACTGTTTCATTTCCAGAGCCATCTTCTACTCCTCCCTCTGGTACCTTTGACGTGTTCTTGAGCTTCAGAGGGGAAGATACACGTAACAACTTCGTTGGGCATCTCTACGAAGCACTCAATCGTTGTGGGATATACACTTTTAAAGATGATAAGAGCTCAAAAAAGGCAAAACTATTGCGCCTGAGCTCTTGAAAACTATACAAGTCTCCAGATTTTCGGTTGTGGTACTCTCCGAGAATTATGCTTCCCGTTGGTCCTTAGATGAACTTGTAAAGATCATTGAGTCGCATGATCAATTTGGACAGATTGTGGTGCCTTTATTTTACTACATGGATCCTTCCCATGTGAGACATCAGACCGGGTGTTTCGAAAAGGCCTTTCGTCAGCATCGGAAATCAGACAAGGTGCTTCAATGGAGGAACGCTCTCACGAGGTGGCTTCCTTTCTGGGTTCAATTCTCGAAATTGGTAACGAAGCTCAATCTACAGCTCTGTTTTCTATTTCTAATTTTCAATTGTCAGTCATGCGTGCAGCAATCCTGATCAGTAAGAAATTATTAATGTTCATGAAAGTAAAGGTTCTCTGTATACTGTGAACAGGGATGAGTCGGTGCTTGTTAAGCATGTTGCTCGAGACATTTCAGACAAATTATTCTCCGAGTCTTCAAATGATGATTCTGAATTAGTGGGAATGGGTCACCACATAAAGAAGAATGAACGCTTTACTGAGTAGCGATTCAGATGGAGTACGAATGATAGGTATTTGGGGAATGGGAGGTATAGGGAAGACAACCATTTCAAGAGCTGTTTATGATAGATTCTCTAGTAATTATGATGGTAGATGCTATGTAGCAAATGTCAAAGATATTTTCCGAAAAGAGGACCTGAGTTCTCTAATTGAGAGATTTCTTTGTGAGATCTTGATGGACAGAGATTTGAATCTACGCTCTTTGGATGGTGGCCACAATCAATAAGGATAGGTTATCTCGCAAAAAGGTTTTTATCGTCCTTGATGATGTCGATGATGTCAAACAGTTGAAGAGCTTTGCTGATAAGCTCAACTGGTTTGGTCCCGGAAGTAGAATGCTTATAACAACACGAGACAAACATTTGCTTGTTACACATGGAGTTGATCTTATCTAAAGGTGGAGACTCTAGTACACAAAGAAGCACTTCAGTTTTTTAAACAGTATGCCTTCAAACAAGATCATGCATCAGCAGATTATTCGAAGCTTTCGAAAGAGTTTGTATATTATGCTAAAGGTCTTCCATTGGCACTCAAAGTTTGGTTCGTTTCTGGATAAAAAGTCGATACCTGAGTGGATAAAGTCAACTCAATAAACTTAAAAGCATTCCTAGCACAGAAATTCAAGATGTACTCGGGATAAGTTTTGATGGATTAGATTATGATCAAAAGGCTATATTTCTTCACATAGCTTACTTCTTCAATATGGAAAACAGCGATTCTGCAGCCAACATCATGGAAACGTGTGACTTCTTTCCTGGAATTGATCTTAAAGCTCTTGTGGACAAGGCTCTTATCTCCATTTCTCAACGCGGAATCATATCGATGCATGATCTGATACAAGAACTGGGTCGGGATGTCGTTCACCAAGAGTCTGTTAATGAGCCCGGCAAGCGTAGCAGGTTATGGCTACCTGAAGGTGTCTGTCATGTACTCAAATATAACAAGGTCAGACCAAATGCATTTATTTTATTGAAAAGGTTTCGTTTTAGATGTCTGTTTGTTTCAATAAATGCTCATCTACTTCGTTTTGATATGTGTTATTATTAGGGGACTGAAGCAGTTGAAGCTATATTCCTAGTATTGTCGGATATTATAGATTTTCAGTTGAATTATAAATCTTCAGTGGCATGAATAATCTGAAGTTGTTGAAAATCTATAGCTCTAACCATAACCAAGACGTTGAGGAAAACTGTTTGGTTCAAATGTCTGGCAGCAGCCTGAAATTTTACGGTATTTCTACTGGTATAACTACCCTTTGGAATCTTTGCCATCCAAGTTTCATCCAGAAAATCTCATTGAACTTAACATGGCTTATAGCGAACTTGAGCGACTATGGGAAGGAACTCAGGTATATGCGTCGATTTTGTTTTATTTATTATCATTCTTCTTGGTCATCTGGGAAGCTCACTCTATCTTTTGTTTTTTTGCAGAATCTTATGAAGTTAAAACGAATGGAACTTGGATATTCTGAGGACCTCAAGAATATTGGGGACTTATAACAAGCCTGGAATCTTGAGATCCTAAACCTTGAAGGTCGCATAAGTTTGCAGGAGATTCATGCGTCAATCAAACAGCTTGATAAGCTTATTATCCTGAATCTCAGAGACTGCAAAAAACCTTAGAAGTCCTCCTGAGACTGCTAAATTAGCATCACTTGAAGATCTTACTCTCTCGGGCTGCTCTTACATTGAAAATCTTACTGGATTCCCAGAAACATGAAGCATCTTCGTTTAGATTCGACTTCAATCGATGAGTTTCCGCAATTTAATAAACAACCGCTTGAGCTTGTTACACTAAGTTTAAAGGACTGCAAGTTTCTATCCAATCTTCCACCACGGTTCATTGGTTTCAACTCGCTCACACAACTGACTCTCTCAGGTTGCTCAAAAATCACTGAACTGCTGGAAAATATTGGAGATTTGTCTTCTTTGGCGAGTTTAGAAGCAGGGGGACTAAGAATAAATCGGATTACCATCCTCTCTCCAACATGGGGAAGCCTAAAAAAACTGTCATTATGTGGCTCCAAAATGAAGATTCTACAGGTTCACTGTTGCCATCTCGTGGAGGTCTACATTCTCTACTAGAACTGAAGCTAAGTGACTGTAACCTTGTCGAATTTCTGGAAGGTCTTGCTGGCTTGTCACGCTTATATTGGACCTAAGCAGAAACAATTTTGACAGAATTGATGTAAGCTTTGAACAATTGAAGGGAAATAATTCTGACGGATTGCAAGATGCTTGCGGTCAATATCAAAGCTTCCACCTAACCTCAGAAGAGTAGATGCGAGCAATTGCAGGTCATTGGAGTCCGTGTCAAATTTGTTAAGTGGACAGGCTCAAAGGAAAGTGGACAATTGCAGGTCCTCGGAGTCTGTGTTAAGTTCAGAGTTGATTTTCACAAATTGCTTGAATGTGAATGATATTTCAGTGACAAATCTTTTGGCTGATTTGCTAGAGAGATTACAAGTTGACGGAGAGGTAGCACTAGAGCCTAGGCAACAAGTATGTTTCTTCTTCTTCTTATTCTCTCCCTTCCTTTAGGGTATGTGATTTTGTTTACCTAATTAGGCCTTGTAAGTATGTTATGTTCTCTTTGCAGAGGTTTATAAAGACTACTTATGTCAACTGTATTACCCAGGAAGTTGTATACCAGAGTGGTTCACTCACCAGAATGAAGGATTTAATCTAAACTCACTATTCAGCTGCTTCCCGACTCTAAAGTGATAGGAGTTGTTGTGTGTGCTGTCGTGGCATTTGAGAGCAGTGACGACGACATTGATTTCTATCCGAGTTGCTATTTAGGTCTCCTGAAATCACTCTACCACTTCGGTCCATTTAACAAAGGAAGGACTTGCTCTATGAACACAAATCACATGGTCTTAGGTTATCAAATCGATAAACGATCTATCCTAAGACCAGGCTATAATAATGCGTACACCAAGGATACCGTGCTTTGTTTGCAATCTCAGTTAAAAGCAGAACTAATGGTAATAAAATCCTCGATGTTGTTGTAAGATTGTCAAGTGCGGTGCACACCTCTTGTACCAAAACCGAAAGCGAGACGGATTAGAAAGACAGGTTACTACTTGGATGCAAATTTTTACATATAAATTATATGTAAAAATTTGCATTTAATTTGAGACGGAGGTAGTATTTTACAATCCAAAATTAAACAGATTGTTGTTAAGTGAAGTTCGACGACTGCTTCGAAACACGTTTACATATTCTCAAATCAAAATTAAACAGATTGTTGTTAAGTCAAGATTCAAGATTGCAACTTTAATCAAATGGTAGAATCTAAACATCTTAGTACACAGCCTACCAATCAAGAAAGAGAAAAGAAGTGACAATATAATAACTGAAAGATGGCATTAAAATAGATAAGAATTTGTGACTTAATAGATGGATTGATTGATTGTTAACAGGATGATGAAACAAACTAATCTAAAACCATACCTCCTACTAAGAGATAAACAACCAGACAAAGTCGCTAAACCACCTAAGATTGCAAAAATATAGAGAAGATAAAGCTAAAAACCAAACACTTTGTGACATAACGTAGTACTGTGTGAGCAAATCAAGCTTCTGTCCATTTTATCTTCACATTCATTTTTAATCCTCCTCAGGTGCAGCCTTAGAAGTTCCTGTCTTCTTGGGAAGAAGAAGGTTGTGAATGTTGGGCATCACACACCATTAGCAATGGTGACATCTCCCAATAGCTTGCTCAGTTCTTCATCATTCCTCACAGCTAGCTGGATATGACGCGGCACGATACGTGTCTTCTTGTTGTCTCTTGCAGCATTACCAGCTAACTCAAGAACCTATACAGAAATCAAACATAAGTAATTTGTCCCAATTCAAAGAAACCCTATCATAACATGATTGAATACGAAATTATGTCAAAAAAATCATTTTTTAATGAAACCTAAATCCATGATTGAAAAAGCTAGCAACCCAATTGAATAAACAGAAACCCTAGATCGCTAATAGACAGATGAGTAATTAGAAGTGTGAGAAGGCCGGAATTATACCTCAGCGGCGAGATACTCAAGAACAGCGGCGAGGTAGACGGGAGCGCCGGCGCCGACCCTCTCGGCGTATTTGCCGGCTTTGAGAAAACGCGCGATACGGCCGACGGGGAATTGTAGCCCTGCTTTGCTGCTACGCGACGTAGCCTTCTTTGCTGCTCCCGATCCCAAAGTCTTGCCTCTTCCGGCCATTTCGAATTCTGATTAATTGCTCGACAAAAGATTACACCTCTCACGAAAGATTTAAATGGAAGGAAAGCTTATTAGAAAATGAGAGAAGGGTTGGGGTTATTATATAGGAAGAGCATAAGTGGAGTATAAGCCAATGGTGTCGAGGTACGCGGATCGCTATTATAAACCGTTAGATCTTAAATAAATGTACGCTGAGGATTAAATCTTCATGTGCGCAATGATTATTCAAATGGCCGCCAAACGCCCAAACCCATTAGTGGTCCCTCATATTTCAACAATTGATGTCGATAACCCCTTCTCATTCAAATTAACTAAGAAACCCCTAGCGTTTACTAGATGAAATCTTTATGGTCCATCACCCTTAGTTTCTGCCGATTTGGCATCCGGTCAGCTCTATATTTTATCAGAATCTTGAACATGGCGACTGATGTGGTACAAAATATTATTAAAAACACTTAAGTCTCCAAGTTTGTTAAGTAAATTTGAAATGGCACATTAAATTATTATACTTATTTACATAAAATGTCCTTACTGTCTTACTACTTGGATCATATAAGTTTTTTTTAAGGATTTTATTAAGCATGTTTTGAAAATCGAAGACTTTAGAACGAAGAGAAAAGAAATTTAGTATATTAGAGAGAGAAGGCTGAACATTTGTTCTATTTGGAATGAAGGAATTCATTTCATATTTTCAAGCATTTATTTGAAAGGGCATGTTTCGTAAAATGTAAAAGTCTAAAGATATCCATTTATAGATATTTTATTAACACATAACGTAAAGTGAAATTTTAAAAAATTATACGTAAGTGAGATTTATTTAAGTGAAAATAAAAATATATTATTAAAATTTTGTCTAAATTAAATGTTATCATTGGCAACTAATTAACAAACCTATAATCAATGAACAACAAATAAAACAATGGTTCTATTGAGAAGTAATTTATAAGTTTAAGTGTGCGTACAACTTAAAGAAATTTTCTATAAAGAAGCAATTACAAGATTGATTAAATCGAAATTTTTACTAGGTACAAATATTTTTGAATGCACCTAAAATACAAAATATCGTATATAATGATAAAGGGGCAGTGATTATAAATATTTTTGAATTTCTTTAAAAAAGAAACTATTGAAATCTTTAATATTATGTATTTGACTTCAAATAGAGATTTATAGGATACGATTAATAATAAGATAAGATCAACATTTGATGATCGAGACTCGAGAGGTTGAAGAAAAATCCATATTAAGATCAATTCCATTTTCTTTACTATACTTGCACTTTTTTACTGTGGGATTTCCTTTAGGAACAATAGAATGCAAACATTGAAAATTTCCATATTCTTTTCCACAATTTAAAATAGTACGTTAAGGCACCACAGTGAACATGGACTTAATTATAGTGAAAATGAAGAAACTAATAAATGGAAAATTTTCTCAATAGTCTCTTATCGCTGAAGAAACATTAATCCATAACTGAAAACAGTGCATTTATAGCGAAGTAAATGGAAAGTTTCATTGTTGACCATAATTCATGAATTCTTAGTTTCTAGAACTTATTTAATCTTAAAAGGAATTTCTATATGATATTGAAAAAAAAAAGAGGAAATTTCTATCGGAAAAAACATGGAAATGGCCCCATGATTTGTGAACATATATGGCACCCGCACAATATAAATTACTTCAGATTTCATCATTATCAAATATATATTCCTACAACTAATAAACCTAGTCAGGGAACTCTGGTTTATAATCCTAATCTCTATCTCCATTTCTCTTCTACTCAAAGCCACTATCAATCTCTTTTCTCCTTCGGGGAACCTCCTTCCTCCGGGAACCCCAAACTTTTCCCATCATTGGTACTTTTCTATGGCTTCGGATACCTCCCATCAAAATCAAAGCAATCCTACGCTATCTCCATTCGAAACTAGGCCCGATTATCACGCTCCAGATCGGGACCCGACCTACAATCTTTATATCCGACATGTCCATAGTCCATAAAGTTTTAGTTTAAAACGGTGCCGTATTTGCCGACAGGCCTCCGGCTACCACAACCGTTAAAGTTTCTACCTGCAATCAACACAACATCAACTCCTCATCATACGGTCCTATGTGGCGTGCTCTCCGGCTTAACCTGACGGAGCAAATACTCCATCCTTGTCGGGTCAAGAATTATTCTCCTGCCCGTAAATGGGTATTGGATATCTTGCTGGATTCTTTCAAACCCAATTCGGGTCGGGCGAGCCCGTTTTGGTCATGGATAATTTCCAATACTCCATGTTTTGTTTGCTTGTTCTGATGTGCTTTGGCGATAAGCTAGACAAGAAGCAAATCAAGGAAATTGAATACATCCATCAGAAGAATCTATTGAATTTTCATCGGTTTAACGTACTCAATTTCTGGCTCGGATTGATGAAGATCCTAATGCCTAAACGTTGGCAGGAATTTCACGAGCTTAATCAAGAAACGGAGTATGTTCTTTTGCCTCTAATCAGGGCAAGAAAAAAATCGAGAAATTCAGATTCCAACGACGAGCACGTGTCATCATATGTGGATTCTCTTCTAGAATTAGAGCTTCCTGAGGAGAATAATCGAAAACTCCACGAAAGAGAAATCGTCGTCTTATGTTCAGAGTTCCTCAGTGCAGGGACCGACTAAACATCAACGGCTTTACAATGGATCATGGCAAAATTGGTGAAAAACCAAGAATCCAAGACAAGTTATTTACTGAAATCAAAGCTGTCGTCTTCCACGAAGACGAAGAAGTGGAAGAGGAAGTTTTATCGAAGATGCGGTATTTGAAGGCAATAGTTCTAGAAGGTTTCAGGAGACACCCACCGGAACATTTTCTTTTGCCACACGCAGTGACGGAGGATTTAGTCCTAAATGGTCATGTACTGCCGAAAAATGCTACCATCAATTTCGTGGTTGCGGAGATGGGTTGGGACCCTAAAGTGTGAGACGATCCGATGGAGTTTAAGCCCGAGAGGTTTTTAAAGGATGATAAAGTGTTTGATGTTACAGGGAGTCGAGAAATTAAGATGATGCCGTTTGGTGTCGGAAGAAGGATTTATCCTGCTCGTGGATTGGCAATGCTTCATTTAAAATACTTTGTGGCTAATTTGATTTGGAATTTCAAATGGGAAGCTGTCCATGGAGATGAGATTAGTTTAGAGGAGAAGGAAGCTTTTACTGTTGTCACGAAACATCCATTGATGGCTCGAATTTCTCCTAGGTTTGTCGAACATCGCCTGCGGCCATAGGCCTATGGATCGAGATTAATTGTTCGCTTCTTTTATGGATGTCTATTATGAATGTCTAAATAAAATTTGCATTTGAATTCTGTTTTAAATTCTTCATAGATGGAGGTATTAATTCGATCTTTGTATGGTTTTGTATAGCTCGAAATGAGATTTCTTAAATCAGTTTATAGTCCCACCTCTTACGCCCACATCCCTGTTGTAAAGAGCCTCTAGCATAGATGGTTTCTCGATGCACCAAGGCTTGTGAAGAACCAATTAATTTTGAATAAGCCTAATTGATGTTATTAAGTTTACAACTCGGTCATATTTGAACAAGCCTACAAGTCAATATAATGTTAATAAGGCTACAACTCGGTCAGTATTGATTAAGCCTACAACACGTTATCAAGATAATTGAACAAAGTACGAGTCAGAAGAGATGTAAGTTCTCATGGAGCTGATATTAAGAGATGACAATTCTATCCGAATCCGGGAAGATCCATTATTTCTTTCTCCATCATAGATCAGATTTGAAGGGCGAAAATTCGCCATAGAGATGGATAGAAAAAAATTATCCTCTTCACAAATGGAGACGGAGACGGAGACGGATATGAAATTTTATCCATGAATATCCGCTCCCAAGTAGTCGAGAAGGTTCTTTCCAATTCAATAAAAGATTGTTATAGTGACTTTCTATTATTTGTTAAGTTATACTCCTTCCGTCCCTAATTAACTGTCACAATTTTTATATACAGTTGAAACTCTTTAAATTAATACTGTCGAGATCGGAAAAATTTATTATTTAAGCGACGTATTAATTTATCGATATATGATTTTATTTAAAAATGTAAGCCGGGACCGAGAATTTTTTTATTTTAGCGAGATATTATTTTATCGAGATCATACTGTAAAATGTATAAAAAATGTGACAATTAATTAGGGACGAAAATAACATTAATTTATTTTAAAAACGTTTAATGTAACAATTAAATAATTAATATAGCTATTGTTGCTTGATAAAGAAAATGTTTCAATTAGTTTATTTCATTTTTCATTTATTTAATTTTAAATTTCTACCAAAACCGATGAATAAAGAAAATCCATGGATATTCATGAATACCTATTACCCGATATGAATGTGGGGACGGAAGTATTTTTTTATCCATCACGAATATGGAAGCGGGGATGGAGAGTGATTATTCTAAACGGATGCGGAGGTTGTGATAGTACTATCCACCTTGACTCTGCTCTATTTCCATCCCTAAACGAGAATACAACTCGGAACCTACAAATAGACCAACTTTGAATAAGCCTACAAGTTAGTACGATGTTATTAAGGCTACAAGTCGGTCAGAATTGAACAAGCCTACAAGTCGGCATGATGTCATTTAGGCTACAACTCGGTCAGATTTGAACAAGCCTACAACACGTTATCAAGATAAAATGCACAAAGTACAAGTCGGATGAGATGTAAGGTTTGAACAAGGTTACAACTCGGAACCTACAAGTTGCAAGTTTGTCAACATTGAACAAGCCTACAAGTCTGTATGATGTTTTTAAGGCTACAACTCAGTCAGATTTGAACAAGACTACAAGTCGGTATAATTTTAATAAGGATACAACTCGGTCAGCTTTGAGTAAGTCTACAGCTCGTTATTAAGATAAGTGGAACAAAGTACAAGTCGGAAGAGATGTAAGGTCTGAACGAGCCTACAACTCGGAACCTACAAATAAAAATAAATTCTAGTCTTTTATTACAATCCTCCCTCTCCAAACGACCAAACCTCTTCTTCAATGAATTCGTTCTCTCTTTTTTTTTTTTCTTTTTTTTTTTTCAAAATGGTGATAACAACACAATAAGCCATAATCCGTCAGCAAACCAAAATATGTATTCTTCTCGTCTACAAGATGATAATTTCTCATTCTGCACCAATGGCAATATAATTGGTCTGATCGATCACATTTAAGCTTCATCATCTCTGCATTCTTGACATCTGATGTTGGTTGTGTTGCATAAATGGAACTGTACATCTGCTAATCAGGGAAAAAATTAATCATAAGCTTAGCAACCAACATCAACATGGACGACGTTATATAAGCACGAGGAAGCTCATGATTTCAAAGTGGATAGAATAGAAGGTGTCGTTGTTTAATAATCCTCTCTTTTTGGGTCTGGCTGAGTTTCAAGAATTTTAATTTTTATTGCACGCAACTTGTTCGATGAAAGTTGTCAAACAATGTTTTAATGAAAACCTATAACATAGTAATAATTTATTTTTCTGGGTTCTCATTTCTCACTTGTTCGATGAATGTTGTCAAACAATGTTTTAATGAAAACCTATTTTGAAAAGGAAAAGAGAAAAACAGAGAGGAGATAGACGAGAGAGAAGTGTGGATGGGAGGAAGAGAGAACTGGCCCCACTTTAATTGTTTTTTTTCCTAAAAGTGCCATGTCAGCATATGTTGGTAAGTTAACGAGTGTTAACCGCCACATCAGCTTCCCGTAACAGCCATAATAAAGTTGAGGTAGTACAGACGTAACAAATGAAATAGTTCAAGTACGACAATGACAATGGAAAAGTTTGCATAGTTTAAGTACGATCTATGTAATAATTAATAATTTTTATTAAAGAGTAAAAGATATTTTTTTTTTCCGTCTGAAAATAGATGTAAATAAATTATATATAAAAATTTGTATTTATTACGAGATGGAGGTTCTGTTTGAGTAATCTGTAAATATCAGCATTTATGAGGGTACAGTGGACCTTTGTTGGTTGTCGATTGCCGATACCACTTTCTATCTTCTTTTAAGTCCTTTGATTCGACCTCCCCTCTTTCAAATCTAGGAAGGAAGTAAACTAGGGGGCAGGGAAAACACACATCAAAGTTAAGTTAGTCTGGTATGTGTTTGACAATATGCCGCACTGAAGTTTTCTAGAGAGAGATATGGATGATGTTAGTATTAATAAAAGCAAAAGAATGCCAACAACATTTTGGGTTCTCATTGAAGAAATCATTACATTGCAAATCAGATGCACAAGATGTACACAGTCCGAAATCGAGGAAGAGATTGAATACAATCTCAACAAGGAAAATAGGAGGAGGTGGAAGGTCAGGTTGTTCGAGATCAATAGCAAATCTTAAAGATGTTGTCATTCATGGAAGCAAGAGGCATTTTGAGGACAAGCCACCAAGTTGCAGCCCTAGATCTATTGGTAGTAGTGAATTCTTAAACCCAATTACACATGAAGTCATTCTCAGTAATTCTACTTGTGAGCTCAAAATTACAGGCTTCAATGGCGGATTCCAAGAAGGTAATAATAACAATGGCGGCGGCTTTGTTGGTACGTTAAGACCCGGAACACCAGGGCCTGGTGGACAACAAACCATGCATTGCTTCAATCCTACTTTTAGGACTTGTAATAGTAATAATACTACTCCTCCAAGGAAGTCTCCATTTTTATTGGGAGAGAGAGATTCAAGCATTAATAGAGTATCTCTTGACGCTGATTCTAATTGTGGGTCTTCTTCTGCAACTCTGACTTGTCACAAATGTGGAGAGAATTTTACTAAATGGGATGCTGCTGAAGAACATCACCTATCCAAGCATGCTGGTATTTATTTTTAATTAATTAGCTACTTAATTTGAATGATTTATGTTTCTTTTCTATGGAGTTAGATAGATGGTTTGTTTAGCAAGAATACGATACTTAATTCGTTTTTTGGTTTATTTTCTTAGAACATTTTGAGTCAGATGTCTGATCTTTGGTTGTTTTTCCAGTTACTGAACTTGTGGAAGGGGACTCATCTAGGAAAATTGTCGAAATAATATGCCGAACAAGCTGGCTAAATCTGAGAGCAATTGTGGTAGGATAGAGAGAGTTTTGAAAGTTCACAATATGCAGAAAACTCTAGCTAGATTTGAAGAATACAGAGAAATGGTTAAAATTAAAGCAAGCAAACTCCCCAAGAAACATCCTAGATGCCTGGCTGACGGTAATGAGCTTTTAAGGTTTTATGGAACAACTGTCGCCTGCTCTCTCGGCCAAAATGGTTCCTCAAGTTTATGCTCATCGGGAAAATGTAGCGTATGTCGGATTATTAGAAATGGATTCTCTGCAAAGAAAGATCAGTTGACGAGTGGAGTCGGAGTGTTTACAACTTCTACGAGTGGAAGAGCTTTCGAATCCATCGAAACCCTTAAAGAAGAAGATGACCCTGCTGGCATAACTAAGAAAGCATTGATTGTGTGCAGAGTGATTGCAGGAAGAGTTCATAGGCCTTTGGAGAACATACAAGAAATGGAAGGGCAAAAAGGGTTCGATTCATTAGCTGGGAAAGTTGGTCTATATTCAAATATAGAGGAGCTTTATCTTTTAAATGCTAGAGCTCTCCTTCCTTGCTTCGTGGTAATCTGCAAACCTTAACCAAAAAACATTGCTCATAACTATGATATTGATTGGCGTTCCTTCTTTTCTAAGAAGGATTTCGATATGTTGGTGCTTGCCTATTCTAGCATTACCATATAAGCATGTTCTTGTTGGTGTATATTCATCCGTAGTGGAAATGATATTGATGAAAACCTTTGATAGAATTTGCTTTTCCAGTATATGTGTATGTACATTACTCATGATGTGCATTGTAATTGTAAGGTGTAATACCGATACAATTCGAATCGCTAGATTATTTCTCGAATTCGTGTTTAGGCGCAAACTCTTATTACAGAATTAAAATTCTTGTGAATTTTTACCGTCTCTGGAACCGTCAAAAGCCTTAGAAGAGGTATGTATTTTATATGGTCTTCATCAAAACACAAGACAAAACAAAATTGGGTTCTGTTTTTGTTATTTCACTGTCTCCTCCTGTCTATCCAAGACAGAGCAAGTGAAAAACAAAACATTTTAAAAATCTCTAGCTTCCAATTCATGACAACTCCTATCCATGTGGACGTGGTCCTTGATGGATGGAGTGATCTATAATTTTAAATGAAAAAATCATCACACACCAACACAAGAGGCCAAACATAAATACAAGGATTGATTGTCATGTTCTTTAACCTCATCAAGGGAATTTTTGTTGTTTTGTCTCATTTCAAATTTATTTGAGATTCATATGCTAATTGATGTAAATTAATCATCTTCTGTTATTTGTTATTCAAGGGAGCTACTGTATAATTAATTTGCTTTTTTTGTCTATATACCCATACTGCTAATGGACCCTCTTCCTGGAAAAAAATACTACATTTATTACATATTTACTCAGAGGTGGGGTTGGTGAAACCACCAAACTACATGTTTTAAATTGGGGATTTCAAAATTTGAACTTGGATTTCTTATTTTTCAGAAAATTATAATTACCTTTTTCATGAAAATGTATTATTTATTGACTCTTACTCTGGAAGTAATATCACAATAAGATGTATAATAATAGATTTAATTTCATTTTTTCGTTTGAGGTTATAATAATAGATTTAATTGAAATATGGTGGAAGCAATTTGTAATTTTATGAAACATATGCGGAACCTCCTTTCGCAAATTTTCCATTAATTAGAAAATTCTTGTTTTGAGATCGATTGGCATATACAATACTGTTTACCGATGAAATTATTTTTATCAAAAAAAAAATCCTCAATTAATTCATCGGTTAACGTACCTATGTCGAACAACAAAATATGTACGTTTTTGTTACTCCTATTTTCTATTTTAAATTTTTCAAATGATAACACATACTAATTTTTTTTTTTTTGAATGTAGTTAACACTAACACATACTACTTGGGAATGAATTAATAACTTGTTTCGTATGCCCTACAGCTTACTGCACCATTCAATACAATACAGCTTTGAATTTTTACAGCTGTCTGTAAGCACATGTACCCTAATAAATAACATGACTTGTATGAAAATGTGAGCCCAGCCATGGAGAATTGAATGAATGGTACAATTAAATGTATGTCATAAATGATAAGTAGTAATGTAGTATTATCATCAAAAAAAAGTAGTAATGTAGTATTGTACAATTCGATTGTCTCAGAGTGATTTAGACTCTTCTTGCTTTGAGTTCTGCAGCTTGCTGAGCCATACGCATCATGCTACATAGTAGTTTCGGTCCACTTAAATAGATCCGTATTGTACGAGAAATTCGTATTTTTAAAAATTAATAATTTAAATATATTACATAAAAATTATATAATAATTATTTATATTAAAAATTATTAAATATATATCAACTATTATATTAAAAATAAATTATTTTAATTTTA
Source organism: Rutidosis leptorrhynchoides (assembly GCF_046630445.1). Lineage (NCBI taxonomy): Eukaryota > Viridiplantae > Streptophyta > Magnoliopsida > Asterales > Asteraceae > Rutidosis > Rutidosis leptorrhynchoides. The sequence continues at coordinate 57,112 of NW_027266530.1, read as the reverse complement.
TATTAATTATAATTATTTTGATTTTAGATTTAAAATCTACGATTCTATTATAATTAATAATTTATTTTATTTTTAAAAATAATAAATAGAGAAGAAATTAAAATTTACATGTCAAGATTTATTTTGATAATAAAATTTATAATTATATCTAATCAATTTAATTGTTCTTATTATTTGAAATATAAGATATGTTCGTTTTAGTTAGGAAAATGAAAAAAGAATGTAGCGGATTTTTATTAGGAATAATAGTTTGATAAAAAAATTAGAAAAAAATAATATATATTGATTAGAAGTATTTTTTTTTTAAAATAATATGTCCGTTTGAATTGGAAAAAAGAAGATGTGTCCGTTTTAATTAGAATAGGAGAAAAAGAATATAATGGATTTTAATTAGAAAAGATTGTTTAATAAGAAAATTAGAAAAATATATATAGTGTATTATAATTTTATTAAGAATGAATAATTTTTTTAATAATAGATAGGAAAAAAATTAATGTGTCAAATTTAATTCGTTAGTAAAAAACTATGAGTCGAAATTAACTCGAAAATAAAAGATATATATATATATATACACACACACGTATATATATTTATATATGCTCATTTTAATTACGATAAATGAGAATAGAATTCTTAAGTTCCTAATTAGGAATAAAATTATTATATTAGAAAAAAGTAATTGGTAGAATTTTATTACGAATCATTATATTATTATTGTATTTTGATTTCCTAATTAGAATAGGAAAAAAAATGATACCGTTGACTTAAAATTGTAACTTGAAACTTAATTAATCTTAAAATTCTAAAATATATGTGTCAAATTACTATTCTTTAAAAAACCGCAATATGTCGGATGTTGATTTGACAATAAAATTTGCAATTAAAATATATTTAAAATTGAAAAAGTAATATCAATTAATAAAAGTTACGAATTTTGAGAAAATTTTTAATGATTAAAAAAAATTTTGCATGTCTCTTCATTATTTGTTATTCTAAAATAAAAAATATTTATATAAATAAAGTAATGATATTTTTAGTTTTGAAATTAATATAAGGATACGATTGGCAAAAATAACTCAAATATGATTGAATTTCATAAAACGGCATTTAAAACAGATCAAGACAAATTTCATTACACGACAAGGACCGGACGCAAATTATATGGATATCCTAATGTCTAAATTTCTGACTAATTTGTGGTGATGTCAATTGGGTGAGAAACCGATTCCCATAAAATCCTGCCTCAAAAATACCATTAACAGATTTTCGATCGAAAATGGGGTAAGTTAACGGCAAACTGTTATTTTCCGATTGAGGATTGGGACGGAGAATCGAAATATGTCACTTTCCACAAGAAATTCCCAAACTTATTTAAATTATATAAATTATTTAAATAAACGATAATTTATATTATTATTTTATTAGAGAACAAACATTTAAAAATTTATTTATATTCACGTTAATAATTCATATTATATTGAGTCATAATTATATTATAAATATGAAAATCATTTTATTTATATATTTTATATAAAAATATTAAATATTGATCATTATTTTAATAATATTTTCAAATATATTATATAATTGAAACTTTATTATATGAATTTACATTTATATACGTATTTTTCTTCCATTTTGCCACGATCATCATTATATGGTATTTTTTTTCTCTAATTGTTAGTCTTTTGTAAAGAAAAAAAATAATTAAAATTTATTCATAAAAAGTTGGGATCTAATGAAATATTTCTGCAGAGAACGAGCTTGAGAGCATAAAATTTTTTACCCCCCAATGAGAAATGGGGACGGGGGAGTGGAGTTTAATTCTCAACGAGATTTACTGATTTATGGCGATGTCAATTGAATCTCTCAATTCTTTCATGGCTCAAGTGAGAGTTTGGTTCGGATGATATGATTTAACAACCTTGATTATATTTTATTCCGAGCTTGTTCAACCATTTTCAACGTTCCTTATTTTTTATTTTGACATTTCCAACAATCCATATTTTTAATATATAAATTTTTTTTCATGTCTATCCAGATATCTTACAGCCGTCTATTTTTAATATGAAACTAACAATTAATTATATGGATAAAGAAAAACAAAAAACTTTTTATTATGAAGATCCGATTATGTGTAACCTATATATCAAAGTATTTTTTTTTTTTTAAGTATGAGTTTAATTCATGCAGCTTAATTGATATTAATATCATTAAATTAATCACTCGAGGGTGCTATATCCTCTCTGCAAGCGTTATTGCACATCACCACTGTATCCGCAGCTTCTGCAAGAAACCGAAAACAAATTTTAATTATCATTTGATAGTAAACCAGATTAATTAACATGGATTACATGATAAGAAAAATATTAGTTAATATGCTTAACTCTAAAGTAGATATATATGATATATATAACTATATAGGAGTGTATATATATATATATATTATGTAAAGACAGGCATCTCTGGAAAGTGATAAAAATTAGAGATCGACCTTGATAATTAGGTGTAGTGTGGATGTTGGTGAAGGAAGATGATAAACAATAAATCATGCAATTACTTAATTTGGGGCATTTTTCAATGCATTTCTTATTGCATAGTTTTCTGAACGGAGGTGTATAAACACAAAAACCCCCGCACATGGCTACACAGACATCTCTTGGAGTAGTTTGATGGCGAGCCGTTGACTCTCTTACAAGTAAACAGGAAATCAAGCAAATGATCATCAAAACCCATTTCATTCTAACTCCCTCCATTATTAATTATGAACCTTTAATTTGTTAATAAATAAATTTCAGATAGATGTACGTATGTGTTGAATAAATGGCTTCACACACATATATATACACACGCACATAATAGGCTAACAGAGTTGAAATAGATAAGATGAAGCTTCTTCTAGTGCCTGTCCTACTTAGGTATTATAATTCGGAATACAATGATATTGTTTTTTTTTTGGTACTATTAGAATTTTCGAACAATTGACCACCTTATGTATACCAACAGTCAAAGACATTTTCTTATTTTCCACAAAAAAAAAAATGAAGTCTTAAAAATGCTATATAAATTATGTACAATATTCTTCTTGATGTAGATTTTGTGCCAAGGCTAGAATCAGTATATATGTTTGTGCTAGGAATTGATAATTTACATTTTTTCCCCAAAACGAAAGATCTTTGTCAAGGACTTTTTAAAAAATAAGAAATAAATAAGCAAAAAAATTTATTCCGAAAAAGAAAAAAGAAAAGAGGAAAGCTTCAAATGGTTTTGTTGAGGCTTATTATTTTTATATGATCCTAGATAGGCTTCAATTAGTATGTTTGTGCTAGTAATGGATAGTTTATATATTTTCTAAAGAACAAAAATCTTCTTCTTTTTTTTGAAATTAAAGAACAAAAATATCTTAAGCATATATAAAAATTCAAAATAATAATAATTATATATATGTATATCTCTTAAGCATGGATATCAAAATATAGAAAAAAAATTTGTCTCTTACGATAAAGGCTAGTTCCTAGTGTTGACCGGTAACTTAATTTATGATACGAGGCATTACGATTTTTTGATTTTAAATCAACAACTTTCGTTAAACCATCTAAGTTAAAAAAAACTGAAGTACTCGTTTTGATATTTTAACAAACATATAGATATTGATAGAAAAAAGGGTTTTCGAAAATATCTTTGGATAAGTCGGGAGGTCGATCATTAGGCACTGTTTCTCGAAAACACAGATCATGTTTATGGTCTTGCTGATAAATTGTTGAGGAATTACTCTCAACTGGTTCATCAATTCTATAAAGAAATTGCTGAAAGGCACACCAAATCATAATCAAAGTGTACTTTGAACATGACCATCCCATTCTCCGGCCAGTCGTACACTCTCTCGTCCTCCTCCATTATCTCGAAGCTGTATGAGTCATTCGGGAAGCTGAAAAGATCGAGCCACTCATCTAACTAGCTCTGATCCGCGACAATTGAGCTGATAACACTCATCTCGGTGAAGCTCATATCGGTCTCTTTCTTCGGAGGAATCACCACTTCCCCCTCGACGTCTTGCTCGTACGACGACTCATCTTCATCCCCGCTGGATTCATCGGTCTCCGAGTCATAGTATTAGGGTCGTTATCGGGCTCTGCCTCATGACCCTCATCCTGGTCATAGAACTCTTCAACTGAGGACCAGTCTTCGGCATGATCGTCCAACTCGTGATCGGACTCGCTCACAGTCTCCTTACTGTCACCTCCATCGAAGTAATCTGCCTTTCGACGTCCTAAAGAAGTCACCAAGTAAAATCAAAATAATGCTGATTTTGGTAAAAGAAGGACAAGAGTCGATAGGCCTCCTAACTACTTCAATTACAAGAAAGATAAAAGGTTAAAGAAAATTACCGTCCTTCAGAAGCGAGTTCTTGAGCACTGTCTTGAGCGACTTCCCCGCGACCATGGAGCGCTCGCCCTCGGCTGCTGAAGGTCTCGAAAACCCTAGCTTATCGAATGTCGGTTGGGCTGCTTGGAAAGCCGCCACGTTGTCAGCAGCATATAGGGCTGAGCCCGAAGGGTTGACTGGAGCCAGCTTCTTGGCAATCTCCTTCTTCTTCCCCGACACCTTTACTTTGTGGCTTGAGGGCAAGCCCGAGTGGGAGGAGGGAGTCTCAGAACTCTTGTTGTTTTTGCTAGAGGCTTTAGAAGACATCTTAAGTATAGTTGATGTTTGGTTGAGGGAAGAATCAGGAATCAAGGATAGAACCCGGAAAGGTTACCTGAGAAGATTGAAGAAAGTAGAGCCTCTTGGTCTTTGGCTTACTTATCGAGTCCTGTCTCTCTAAAGAAAGCAAAACTCTCTCGATTTTTTTAAAAGTGAGAAAGTGAGAGTAGGAGGGAGCACTATTTATAGGGAGGTCGAAAAGCATGATAAAATAACTTGTACACAAAGTGGAAGACGACCCGACCCGCTTCCATTCGACCGATCCATTTCCCTGTTCGACTCAATTTGGTTAGTCCCAGATCACGTTAATCCATACTTCCTCCCCTCAAATCCGATCAATTCGCCACTCTCCGGACCGACACAAGACGAGACCAGCCCGACATAACGTCGATCTTCACCGGCCTGGCTCTGAAGCAAAGCATAACAGACATCTCCAGATTTATCAAAGCACTTCACGACAATAAACCCACGCTATGAAGGCCGTATGCCACGACGAGCTAAAAGCTTAGAGCATGCCGAGCACTTCTATAGTGGTGCCGACTATTTAGGCCCTGATAGAATTAAGCCATTTCGAAATGCCCTGTAAAAACTCGTTTCTTACACGAAGATGACTCTTCGTACAAGAAAGGGGGCAAATGATAGGGAAAGGACTTTTGGGAAGACCGAACCCAATAGTGAGTCCCACTGACTGGCATGGAGAGGCTCGCTCAAGGATAGATACTGACCTGCCTAGTCGGTTCCGAGACCTTTAGACAGAGACCGATAGAGAGATCGCTTTCGGCTCGAGTCTATCGGTCTCCCTCTCCTGACCGTACGACTCATACTTGGGGGCAAAATGGTCACTTTTGGATAAACACTATTGACTCCCTATAAATAGCCCTTGACATGACACTTGTCGGAGGGGATCACCTAATTGTTCACAACCCTAGCTCACTAGCTTGGTTCCGTACGATCTCTCTATCACTAGAGACATCATAAACACGAGTACACACATTCGACAACTTTCGACTCCGAGACTAGTATCCACGCCTAGAGCCTAACCTAGCTACCGGTATATAGGTGAGCCTTGCTGGCCCGGGTAGGCCGTAGACGCTCAACCACCCTTTTCAAGATCCTCCTCTCTCTTGGATCAAGAAAGACTACAACCATACAAGAAGCGCGTGCTCTCCACGCTTCTATACTATCCATCCGTGGACGAAACAGAGCTCTATTCCACACATAAAATAACAATTGTGCCATTTTTCTTCTTCTTCCGCTTCTGCTAATTCTCTCTACGTGTGTTAGAAATAGATGAGTGCCTATCAGCCGTCGATGACGAGCTGATAATTTTGATCATTTGTTTACCGAATCAGACTTTCATTCTTCAGACTGTCGTCTTAACACGTGTTTTTATTTAAGTATTAAACAAAAACGGTTACAAATTTTTTTTTAACTTGGTAACACATTGGTTTTCCTACCGCAAGATGCAAGTTTTTTTCCATATATATATGCAATCAAAAAAGTTAGAATTGAAATTCATACAAAATTAATAAATACTCCCTTCATATCACAAATATATCAAAATATTTGTAATTTTTGACTTATTTTCTTACATCATAATACATGACGTTTTCTATATTTTCTCTCAATTTTTGTGTTTTTCCCCATAACCAACACCGATCTCAAATCCATTCTTTTTTACACATATCACAACAACAACCTCCATCACAACCATCAAAACCACCATTGACCACCGGTGGTTTTGACCAAACACAGATTACAAATATTTGTTAAAAAAATTCCAACAAATCGATCACTTTGATTTCTTCTCTCTCTCAATTGCAATACAACTAATTTCTCAATCTTTAATTTTGAATACCACATGTTGATTTAGCTTCGATTCTCTACTTGCAATCCTACAATAACTAAACCTAAACTCTCTCTCCTCGATCTCTCCTTCCCTCCTACAGTCGATAGTCATGTCCTTGATTCTCCGATCCTCCCTAACCACGCCTCTCCCACACGTCCAAACGACGCCGTTACTGACCAGACGGCGCAACGGCTGCAACAACAACAGCAGCAAGCCATCACCGACAGGAAGAATAGGGTTAAGGACAATCAAAAGCAACAGCAGCAGCTTAAAGAACAACATGAATTCTCTTGTTAAAGCGGTAGCTTCAATTGGAAGAAGGAATTAGAAGCAATTGAATCAGCAAAGAGCCCGTCGCCGCCGTCTATTTGTTTGAATCAGCGTTTGTAGTGGCGAGATAAAAATCCCCTCTTTTGAAGCTTTAATAGAAGAGAGAGGGAAGAGTTCCGGGATAAATGAGGTCAGAGAGGGTCATCAGAGGGGAAGATAGGATGGTCGGAGTTGGGAGGGTGAAGGAAGAAGCGGCGTAATCGATGGTATGGCCGAGAGGTGGTGAAGAGAGGAGAAGGAGAGTCGGTTTGAGAGAAGAGAGAAAAGGTCGATTTTGAGTGAATTGTTACATAAGGGCATTTACGTCATTTTAACACAATCCTTAATTTTCTACAAATTTGTCAAGTAATTTGATACGGACGAAGTAATGGTCAATCCTTGTTCGACCAAGTATAGTATTAGTTTTTCCCATTCTGCGCGTAGGAGTATTTGGAGTGATCCAATTTTGCATATGTGAAATGAAACAATTCATAACAATGAAACAATGATGTATGTAACAAAACACTTAAATGGTATAATATATATATTTTTAAATGGTATAATATTGATATAGAGATTTTTACTAATAAGATTTTATTCATTAAGCTTATGAATGACCATTAATATATCTAGAAACGATGTTATATTATAATAATAATAATAATAATAATAATAATAATAATAATAATAATAATAATAATATATCATTCACTAGAGGGTCCTAAATTATCCTTGCAACCATCCATACGCATCTTCGCTTTATCCGAAACTGCAAGAACAAAAATTAAGAAATGATGATCAGTTAAATGCTCATAGAATATAGTAATGGATAAATAGATATGATGATAAATTGATTAAATTTTTTTTAGAGGGAGAGAAAAATACCTTGATCTATATTATCAGGAGTGTAAATATTATTGTTGGGGTAGTATGTCGATGTTATACACTTAAGCATGCATTTTGGGATGTGTTTATCCTCTTCTACGACATGGATTTGGGTGAATGTTAGTATGCAACCCGCAAGGCAAACGGGGAGCCATGGACCGGTCCTAGCGCATAGAGCTGTGCAAAGTACGACGCGTTATTCTTTCCGGCGAAGGTTTGCGGTTGATTCTCCTACAAGTAAACTTAAAATTAGTATACAAATGATCAAAAATGATTTCTGTGATCTTTTTCCTTCCATTGTTTTTCTTTTCTCTATTCAACTTGAATATCTTCAATTTTACTTGAAATTTAACAATTTGCTTCAAATATATATACGCTAGGAACGAGGTAAAATGTTAAAATAGAGCATTGATTTAATTTATTTAGAATAGTGAAAAAAAACTTGACCATCTAGTCTCAACATAAAAAAAGATGTGAAGATATGAATGAGTCAAATGTTTGAAATTGACATGCATGTTCTCTTTTTTCCCGGTTATTTTAACCAATGTAAGATTACAGTCAATAAATATTTTTTGAATTTCACTATTTTGAAAAGATTACTATTATTTAAAGTTACATCTTGATAAGGAAAAAAAGAATTAAATTTATTAAATACTGTCTAAATTTCTACGAACAAAACTGCTCCTTTAGAAGCATCATTTTACTTTACCGGCCACTTACAAAAAGACAAGCGTCAGAAAAATCTTAAGTAATGTTTGTTTATATATTTTTATTTTTCTTTTTACACTGTCATTCAAACTTATATTATATCATACATTTTATGATTCATATTACTATATTTATAAGTATGAGATATGCGAACTCGGACATATACCAAAATAAAAACTTAGTTATTGTTTTTTCTTTAATGCAGCATGTCATTTTTTTAGTGGAGGACAATATAATTTCCTTTTTTACATTCAACTCCAGATGAAATGGATGAAACGAATTTTGAATGGATAGATTATATTAGTTATATAAATGAGAATGAAAAAAGTTACGGAAGCCTGCAAACACAAAAAAGCCATCACATTTTTTTTTTCATAGCCATCACATATTAGTCGTCAAAGCTAAATAATGATATTAAATGGCAAAACTAAACTCTTAAATTACAGCAACGTCACATTGGTTCCAAATGCCAAATGCATATGCATCAAAGAATATTATAAATTCTCAAAAGAACAAAACTATCTGTATTTGGCCATATTCTAAATACAACATAAATGATTGGCTGAAGATCCATAATATTTCTACTACATAGCTATGCCAAAAACAAGGCATTGATAGGAATAGCAATTACAGCAATGTCAAGCTCACAAGTTGAATTTTCTAGGCAGTGGTAGCTACTTCAGTACTTTCTTTGTTTCTTTTCGCTTCCTTAAGCTTCTTCCAATTCTCTGCATCGTCAATGATTTCCCCAGTTTTTATGAGGTAACGTACACGACTTCCATCTTCAAGTATTTTGTGACCTACTCGGCTTGCTACCTCCTTTTCTTTAGAATAAAGCATGACATTTGAGCTATGAACTGCTGCTTCAATCTGGCATACACAAATATATTGGATATTAATATATGCATGAGAAACTGTACAAAACATTTGGAAATATAAAATGCATTTTGAAAAGGGAGATCCTTGCAAACCTTTATAATCTGCCCTGGTTCGCCCTCTTCTCTGCTCTTCATGTGCTTCGTCTTGAGGTTTATATCTTTCACTATCACTGTACTGTTATGCTTAAAGATCTTAACAATTTCTCCAATTTTGCCCTTCTCACGTCCGGAAATTACTTTAACCGTATCTCCTAGTTTGACATGCATCTTATGCAAAACTGGGAGACTGTTGGGCTTGCATTCTTTTCGCTCCCATCTCTTAAGCTGCAGGAGTTATAAATGAAACCGACCAATTAAGAATGAAAAAGAAAAGAAAAAGCTCACTAATATACAGCAGAACAACCAAATCTAGATAACAAAATGTTTGAAAGAGTACTTAGGAATTTGGAAATCAAGGGCACAAGCACATGAGTCTCGCATTTCTAAATATCTGGCTTTTCAACAATATTTGAAGAATAAATTTTAGCCCTTAACTGGATTATGCTGGATGGAAGTTTGTCAGACCATTCCCCACAATATTACCGATTTTATCAGTCCGCAAAGAAAGTAAAAGTACGCTATCACTGAAATATTACTGACCTTTGCAAATACAAGACACGGCTTCTGTACTGACTTGACCTGCGAAAAGGAGTATAGATATCAATAAGGGTTCTCATATCATGCTTCATTCTAGTTCCATTTACCAAATCAAATATGCGTACAAATTAAGGTTGAGAGAGTTCTCATGATTCAGGGAAAGCATAATAAATTTTGTAGCAAATGGAAAAGAATAGAAAAATATTCAGGAGTATCATTAGCATGTCAAAAGACACTCATGTAGTCAATTAAAACATAGCACCGAAACCAGTGCTGCATACAACACAGAATCATGAGAATGAGATATCTGTTAGTGCAAGCTTCACAACTAATCAGCAACATGCATTTTTGAAAGACAAGCAAGGAAAAAAACGAAAGATAGGAGGCACAAATCCCTTCAATTTCAAACTCACATCATTAGGAATATAAAGTTCTTAAATTTCTGATAGTGCAAACTTCACAACTAATCAGCAAATCTCAAGGACTTTCTACTTAAAGTATCTATAGATCAGTGATTGCACTAAAGTTCATGAACCTGAAAATGAGTCCACAACTAACCAACAACGAAGATAAGACACGTAAACATAGAATGGAGAGGAGGTTTTGCAAAAACCCAAATGCAAATTTAGCACAGGAACTGTCCTGAATTTCAGCTTTTTTTTTACCAAAGTAAATTTTTTTTATCAATTGTTGCCAAATCCCAAATGTATAAACTCACACAAATCAGCTAATATCTAGCAATAAGGAAAACCATAAACGAGACAGCGATTTCACGATAAAGATAGACTGCTTACTCCAATTTTGCATTGGGTTCAATACCCATTTCAATGTATGCAACGAAAAACCCATTAACGAAAGCAACAAAGCAAAACATTAACTATGCAAGGAAAAGAGGCAAAAAAAAAACGTACAGGGAAGGAAGTAGAGAGAGAGAGTCCCTTCCCGAAGAATGATTGGTTGGAGGAAGAGAGAGAAAGTGAAGCCATTGAAATCTCCAGTGGTGAAGTAGTCGTAGCCATAGCCATTATTGCCATTTTTTCTTCCGCTTGCGCGAAACAATGGTGTATGTGAAGTGAACAAAGAGGAGAAGAAAGCTAATGGATAAAATTGATAGTTGGAAGAACCAAAAGAAAGCCAAGCTGTGAGTGTTTAGTAAAAACGACGACGTCTTAACTTTGATGGGTTTCTTGTTCTTTGGACCTCATGGGCTTTACAACACTTTCACTCCGAAAAATTTATCACTTGCATTTTAACGTTATTTTCTATTTTCTTTGACATTCAAATAATATTCGACATTCAAATAATATTCGATAAATTAATAATTTTATTAAAATAATAATTTTTTTTGTCATGAGTCGAGATCAATGTAATAAATTAATAGTTCGTTAAATGTATAAGTTAATAAAAAAGATAAATTTATATAGATTTCATTTGACATATGAATTACTAATAAAGAGAAAACAATATAACCGTGTATCAATTTTAATTCTCCAATAAAAAGTCATTCATCAAATTTTTATTCAATAATAAAATATGCTATTCCAACAACGACGTCGTTTTTCATAAAATAACAAATCACACTACAACAACAACGACGTCGTTTTTCATAAAATAACAAATCACACTACAACAACAAGTCCGGTAAAATAAAATATCACAAAATTTAAGCTAAAAAAAAGTAGTTCAAGAATATGTTTGCAAAAGATTAATTCTAGTTAAATAAATGAGAAACAGCGTTGTTTTAAGAGAGAAAAAAAAAATATAGGAACATGTCGGAACTACTAGTTCTTACCCTCCTATGAATCGGTACTAGTTCCTGTCTGATCTTAACTATATCGTCATCAACCTAAAAATTGATACGAACATCCACTTCAAGAATATAAAATCGTACGATCTTATGACATGGAACACCATCCAGACAACCATACCTATAACTACACCCAAGCCAATCTTCTGCCGGCCTCCTTGAAAAACAGCGCCATCACAACTGTTCATCACGGTCCTTTTTATATAAGATCTAAGAAATTAATTTTGTTGCAAAATTGATTTAGATACGCCAACGTGTAATTCCCCGTTATTTTTCTTTTTATTATGCTAGTCACAGTACTATTTTTGATGTCCAAAATGTTTTCGCATATTCTATTTACGCATATATAATTTATTCAATATAGATCAACATTTAAATGTAATTAAATGGGCAACTAGCAACAACCCAATCAAAAAATAAAATGAAAATATGAAATTAATATTTATTAGATTTGACCAATTAGGAAAATAATTTATGCAAAAGAAAAAACCAAGCGATGTATTAATTCTGAAAAAAAAAAACAACTTAAAACCAAAACAAAGTACTCTCACAACACTCTAATTAACCTTACAAAACAAAATTAAAACCAAAATAAAACTTGAATTCTGTGTAAAACATAATAAAACACGAAAAGTAAAACTAGAAGCTTCCATGTCCATGTCCCTGAAAGATGTTGTTGTAATGATAGTTCTGCGGCATCCCAGGATTCGTGCTAGAAGAAGACCCTGCAAAATCAGGGAAATGTTGTTGTGGAAGGTTTGAATTCAAGCTAGTCGTAAACCCTGCAACATCCGGAAATGTACTTGTGACCGATTTGAGTTCATCCACGACCATGCTGCAAAATCAGGAAAACCGTGGGGTGGCAGGATTGAACTCTGGATCATTTGAGCTTGCATGGCATTGCTTCTTTAGGTTTTGCATCGCAGTTTGCAGTTTCCCAAGCTCTTCCAAGGTCAGGTTCTCGATTGGACCCTCCCACCTGTTCATAGCAATGCCCTCTTTCCTCATCTTGCTCAGTTTGTCCCCGTAACTTTTCGCCGCTGCAAATTCGTTTTCAAACTGCATATATACAGATAAATCAGATGATTGTTATTAATGGAAAACCAAATAATTAACGAATTTTCGGTGTGAAAAGATAAATATACTCTTGTAAAATGTGTTATGAACTTTATAATAGGCATTTTTAAGTGAAAAATAGACGAGGTGAAGTGTATAGTATAGAATGAACTATTTCATGAGGGTTTTATTACTCATTGGCAGTTGCCCCAGCTACAGACTTTCTCAAAAATGCTTAACTTATATGATTCTAGTAAGCAGACGAGTATTGAAGGATCCCAAACAAATTAATGAGCAACGCCATGCATTGTAATACTCAAAATTTCATTATCTAATTTTATGATATTTATCTAGAACTTCATTCTTTGTAATTGAGGTTCCCTCAAACTCCCTTTAATAAAAAAAAAAGAGGGTTTTGTTATTTTCTAAAATACAGGAGGCAACTTCAAGAATATATCAGAACATATAGTTTTCTTTTCCTTTTATTTATGTAATTTCTTTAAATCTATATAATTTAAATGAGAAAAAAAATAACAAACCTCAAAGAGTTGCGTGTTAAGGTCGTCGAGGATTCGGTTGTCACGAGCCTCAACAAATTGTGTAGGAGCTCCAATACTCTGGGGATTAGCGTTCCGGCCTAGGAAACGATCAAGGATTTCCCCAACATTAGGGTGACCGAAAGAAAAAACTTTCTTTCCAGGAGAAAATGCAATAATACAAATCTGAGCAGCACAAAGAGTGCAAAGCTCACTGGCTTTCTTAAACACCCCAAACCTCCTCTTAGAGAAGGTCACCTGGAGATTGTTTTCATTGTCTTTTTTTTTTTTTTTTAAATTTCGACCTTCCTACGACCCTTACCCTTAAGCCTACCCATCTTCTTACTCACAATCTAAGTATCTATAATTTTTTTTGTTATGCTCAATCTGTATTGAGTGAATACTACTACATGTGTCATATATATAGAGCATTATGGGCTATGATTAATTTCATGGAATCTCTATGTTTTATCATTTCGAAATATATTAGGTATATTTCAATGAAACAGTTGATCATATCCAAATTTACTTTATTTGTGTGTTGTGATATCTGGAGACACGTATAGATTTATTCAGCTAATTCTTAGTTAAAGAATATTAAGATAGAGCAATCATATTTCGTTAACTTTACTATAAATAATATATTATAAAATATATTGTCAGTAGAAAAGCAATACAATTGGTAATCCAGTAATTAATTTATTTTAAGTAGTTCGAATCAAATAGAAGATCTTTTAGATATGAACTGAAGAGAAAAAAGACATTAGAGATGCATAAAGTGATGAAAATTGTATTGTCCTAATATCGAAACTATCCATCCCAAATTTGATGTAACCCACTTGAATTGGCCCATATATAATTTGGTAATCTGCTTGAATTCAAGACGAATTGTTAACTATACATAATAATTAAATGAGAATGGCACGTATAAGATTCTGATAAGGCCATTAGTTAAATGACAACGTACGTTGTTTTTTTTTTTTTTTTCCTTTGTCGGCTAACCCTAACTTGAAACGTGTCGCATTTCTTGAAGATGTACCTTCGCCAATAGCCATGCAATATACTACAAAAAGTATATTGGATGGCTATTGAGTAATAGCCATGCAACCGAGTAATAGTTATAACAAAGTTCCAAAAGCCAAAATAGAAGCAACTGAGTAATATATAGTAACATCATCAACCAAGATTGTGAAAGGAAGAATCCGGCAGTATTTTCTTGATAGACCAAAAACTAACCCAATGAAGCTTCTTTCGAAATTCCGAATTATTTTGCAACTTGAGAGGATTTTTGAAAAAGAGCACTTAAGAGATTTTGATCTTCAGTACTTTACAGATCATCATCAGCAACAGTTCAAGAAAGTCCATGGCTTATACAACTAACGAAGGATCTACACCAACCATTAAAGGAGGCAGTAATTCTTCATTGCGATAATCAATCAACTATCCAACTGGCAAAAAATCCTATGTTTCACGCAAGAATTAAACATATTGAAGTCCCATACCAGTTCATCAGAGAAAATATATTAAAAGAAGAGATCCAAATAAAAAAAGTAGTGACTGAAGAATAGATAGCCGATGTTTTCACCAAAAGCCTACGCATACCAAAGTTGGAACAGTTTCGACAACAACTTGGAGTTGGTTTCAAGAAAAGATAATATATGAGAGTTGATGTTGAGGGGGAGTGTTAAAGTTCACCATCAAATCTATGAAAATTAGTTTAGATATTAGTAGATATAAGATTGTTAGCTAAAGGTCCTAAATAATACTACAATTATGTATAAAAAAAATATGTAATTAAAAATAGTCTAAAAAGATAAAGAATAGTGTAGAAATAAGAACAATCTAGAGGGGTGGTGAATGTACTTTCACCGACCTTCCTCTAGTATAAATAGGGATGAAGCTCTAGTTGTGTAATGTAAGTTATAATTTACAAAAGTACACAATACACACATAAATTAAAAAAAAAAAAGAACGAGTGTCCATTGGTGAGTTGTGTATGGCGTGGTGATTGATCAATTAGTGAGTGTATATATAGATTAAGTAATTAATTAAGTGTAGTTTTTAAGTGTATATTGTAAAAATTATTTAACAATAATATTAGAAATATATTTTAATAGTATACTCGAATGATCGCGATCTCAACAAAAGGCAAGAAACCAAACCTTCTCTAAAGGTCACCTTAAGATTGCTTTCATTTGTTATTTTTTTAATTTTAATTTTTTTCCGACCCTTACTCTTAAGCCTAGCCATCTTCTAATTCATAATATGTAATGTCTCCAATTTTCTTTCTTATGCTCAATCGATGTTGGCACCATACTACAAGCTGTGTCTCAGTTATATATAGTGGGTTATAGGCTATGATTAATTTTCATGGAATCTCTATATTTTGACATTTCAAAACATGTTAGGTATGTGTCAACGAAACAGTGTTTTTATATGAATCATATCAAAACTTCCCAAATTTGTGTATTATGACGAGTCTGGCAGTACATTGAATCCAGCGGGAGACATATAGATTAATTTATATAATTCTTAATTCATGATTGTTAAAATATATATAGATAAATTAGATCTTCATACTTCTCTTTCCCTAAAATTTTCTGTAGCTAAATTAAAAATATTATAATCGGTAATCTATTAATTATTTCTTCATTCCATTCTAATTTGAAAAGATGAGTACAAGTGTTTATATAGGCGATCGCAAGCTGACATGAAATTATAGAAAATGAATTACAAGCTGGAAATTGCAAAAACCAGAAAATACAGAAAACCAAAACCAGAAATGGTTTTTGCACGATCTCTTCTCAACAAATATTCTCACAATCTTTACTTGTTTTTCATTTCAGAGTAATCCACGTTGCATTTACGAGCTGGTATTACTGTAAAACCATCAAAAATTACAGCTGAATCATCGTATTCTTCTCCAACTCGACAAAACAACATTTTTATTGACTTTTTACTTGACTTTCAATTATAAGCTTGATCAATAGTACAACAGCATTCAAACTCTTTCACTATACTTCTACTAACTTGACTAAAGTATAACTTGATCGAAAACAAACTTCTAAATTGAACTTGATCGAAACTTGATGAATACGGAAAAATAAAACATAAACCTACTAATGTCATCTTCACCAAGACTTTAGAACTTCGAGGTAAACCTTTAGACAGCTTCAATGACTTGCCCTTGATGATTTTGAATCAACAATTTCAACTGAAATAATCGAGAATAAAAATGTCCAATTCCAGTTTTCCATCATATAACCCGATCATACATAGTAGAATACCGACCACGTCAGACTAAATTGAACTTGCAGACTTCTTCATAATGACTAAACGAAGCAACCCAATTCACTAATTTACTCTAATTTTATTCAGAACACTAAAATTGAATTTCAAAACATGAACAGTAACATATAACTCTAACTGAAAGAGAGATTTTTGATAGAATAAACCTTAGGTCAATTGGTGAATATGTCGTTGATCACGAGCTTCACAAGCTTCATTAACATCTTCAGAATCATCTTTTCCATTACTAATGTTGAGACAAGCTTCTTTCTTCCTTTTTTTTTCGTCTTCAAGCTTGTTTTTTTCTTTTCCAAAATTATCAATATTGCTGGTTTTTCTCTTCTTCACTTCAACTGCATTGTTCATTTCTTCCACGGTCTCAAACTCCTTGAGACAATCCAAATCAACAATAATGATGGTCAAGTTTGTTTTATCAATAAAGACAACTTCAAATTTTCATTACTTATTCATTTTTCATCCTAAAATTTAATAACCAATTATATTAGTCAATATATTTATTTAATTTTTAATGTTATGAAACACAAAACATTTAACTTACTTACATAGTCATATATTATGGTGAAATATATGCAGGTCCTAAACTAATTAAACATAAAATTGTAGAGAATCTAAATTTGAAGTATTATGACAGAAATATTTCGAAACTCATTTATCTATAATAATTTCTATCTATGAAAGATGACTTGAGAAAAATGCGTTATTATCAAGTTTTGTGATTTTTCCATTTTAGAGCTTTTGAAATTTATTTTCAATTTAAAATTCACAATCTGATGGCTAAACACAATAATTTTGGAGTAAAATTTCCTTACCACAAATATTTAAAGTTCTTTTATTTTATTCTCAAAACTAAAACAATGCGTCACTCCCAACATTGTATGCCAATTATATTTACTAAAACCCTGACTATATTTTTTCTTTTTAAAAATAAGGAAAATTTTCAATTAACAAAAAGTTGAAAACCTCCTCTAATAGTATCCACTAAGGCGTGACAAGAAAAGAACCTGGAAGCTACATTAGGAATAAGATTACTTAGAGATTTGGGAATCTGAATCAAAATTATTCCCCCTGAATCAAAATTATTCCCCGACGAATGCCCAAAGAAATCGCGAGCTTTAGAGAGAAGTACATTATCAGGGCCATCCTGAAAGCTAGATTAACACCGAACTCGTGCCTAATAGTCTCTTATAACCAAGACTGTCATGTTTGTAGAACCTGACATAGTATCGAAGATCGATTTAGAAAGTGACACGCAGGTTTAACACAGAACGCAAATTCGTACTTCACATAAAAAATCTATATGTATACATATTTTAAAAAGGTATACATATAATTTATAAATGATAGGGTAACCCAACATTATACTTCAACGAAAATATGTAATGATAAATCAATCAAAATCTATTAATGTCATGATAAATAGCAAATCGCACTACAACAAGCCGGTAAAATAAAATATCACTATATTTTAAGCCACAAAAAAAGTAGCTCAAGAATAGATCCGTAATAGATTAATTTTAGAAAAATAAATGAAAAATGAAGTCATTTTAACAAGAAATAAAAAATAAAAGAAAAAAAAATGTAGGAACGGATCGACTCTAGTTCCTACCCATCCTATGAGTCAACACTTGTTCCTACCCATCCTATGAGTCGGCACTAGTTCCTATATGATTTTAATTCTGCCGTGCTCAACCTAAGAATTGACATGGACATCGACTTCAGATCGTACAATACTTTGGTATGGAACGCGATCTTGACAACCATGCTTATAACCACACCCAAGCCAATCTTCCGCCTGTTTGAAAACAGCGAGTGCCATCAAAACTGTTCATCACGATCCTTTTTATATACAACCTCCATCTCAAAATAGATACAAAATTTTCAATACAAATTGCATGTAAAAATTTGCATCTATTTTGAGACGGAGGTAGTAATATCATACAAAAATTGAGCTTATCTACTCAGTTATAGGTTCGCAGTGATAACGAACCAACTACTATTACTTAAGCACTCAAACATTCTCAGTGGGACAAAGCGTGTATTCTAAAAAGTATGACGCTCTTGTTAGAAATGGTACCCGGACACTTGTACCACCAACCAATGCACAAAATTTGGTCCACTGCAAATGGGTGTTTCGTGTCAAACGAAATATTGATGGCGCTGTCCAATGCTACAAATCTTGTCTTGTTGCAAAAGATTTCCATCAACGTCTTGTAATAGATTTTCAAGAGACATTCAGTCTAGTGATCAAGCCAACAACAATAAGAACCATACTCGGTATTGCATCAACTAATGGATGGGTGTTAAAACAACTTGATGTCAACAACGCATTCCCATAGGATCCACTAACTGAAAACGTGTTTATGATACAACCCCTGGTTTTGTCTATAAAGACAAACCTCAACATGTGTGTCACTAAAAAAAGGCTCTTTATGGTCTTAAACAAGCTCCGCGTGAATGGTACCAGGATGTACGCTAATTCCTACTCTCTAATGGTTTTCAAAATTGTGTTATTGATGCTTCACTATTTCTTAATCAAACAAACACAAGGGCAGTCATCCTAATCGTCTATGTCGATGACATTATCGTCACCGGCAGCAGCCCTGCTCTAATTGATTACTATGTGAAACTATTAGCTCAAAAATTTTCCATTGAGGACTTGGGGCCACTCCATTACTTTTTAGGTGTTGAAATTATTCCTAATAAGGATGGTTTCCTGCTCTCTCAAAGAAAACATATCCAAGACATGTTAACTCATACAAAAATGTTGGATGCGAAATTAATCTTGACTCCAATGGCAATCTCACCAACTCTCATTCTCAATACTAGGACACCATGAACTAATCCTACATAATACATGAAAATTATTGGGAGTCTCCAATACTTGTTACTTACCCGACCGGGATGTCGCTTTCTACGTGAACAAGCTGTCCCAATTCAATCACTCTCCCACCGATGAGCATTGGAGTGCAATGAAGCGAATGCTCCGTTACCTTTTCGGAACCATTCAAGACGACATTCAATTTTTCCATCACACCTCTTCAAATCTCCATGCTTTCACAGATCAATCAACTCAGCAGCTTCAGGCCTTCTCTGATGCCGATTGGGCCGACGACAAGGACAACCACCAGTCAATGGGAGCGTTTATTATCTACCTTGGTCAGAACCCAATCTCCTGGGTTCGAAAAAGCATAGATTGCAGGCTCGATGTTCTGCCGAAGCATAGTACAAATTGGTGGCAAACACCATGGCGGAGCTAAATTGGATCTCTCAGATGCTGTCGTTCACCGCCCGCCGCTACAACCGCCAGTTATCTATTGTGATAATATCGGCGCCACCCAACTTGCTTCGAATCCCGTCTTTCACTCAAGGATGGAACACATCGTCATAGACTTCCATTTTGTGCGTGAACAGGTGCAAGCCGGCGTCTATCGCATAGCTCACGTCTCCTCCGACGACCAGACGGCCGACAACCTCATGTCTATCGCGTAGCTCAAATCCAAAGAATGTACTGTATAAATGTAAAGGAAAATTCAAGGATCTATGCTTCAAAACTATCTCAGCTGTGTTTTCTATATATTCCATGTTCATTTTTTTTTAAAAATAAAAAAATTTAGAATCATAAAACTGAGTATATAATTTTCATTTTTCATTAGATTATAGATGATAAATTATGGAATAAGAATTTCCTACCACGACATTAGAATTTAGGCATATGAATTGTCCATCCTTAGCTAGGTGTAATTTCCAGGATCACAAAAGATGTAATTATACGATCATATTTTGTAAGAGAACTATGGAGTCTTGAGGGAATAAAAGTTCAAATCAATCTCGAAATACAATTGGGATGATATAATTGAATTGTTCAAGTTTTTTTTCCTCTATTTATTACTTAAAAGAAATTATAAATAAAACTTAAATAGGATTATAAACTTTTTTTTTAAAAAAATAAAATTACAGAATTATAAAACTTAAAAAAAGTTTAATAAAATTATACTTATTTATCTAAAGTAAATTAATCAATCAATATGACTAATTAGGAATAAAAGATTGATCCAAAAGAAAAAATAGACGATATATTAATGCTCAGAAAAAAGACACCTATGACCAAAACATTAGTCCTCACAACACTATTCTTACGGAATAAAATTAAAAACATAATAAAACTTGAGTTGAGTAAAATCCTTGCGATCACATACTGATGTGTGCTAGCTAACAAAAAACACGATAGTTAACTAGAGACCTCCGAGTCCACGACCATGATTCTTGCTAGAATCCCTTCTCAGCTTCTCCGAGATCACCTCCTTTAACAGCTTCATCAGGGCATTTCGCAGCTGTATAAGCTGTTGAAAGGTCATCTTCTTCTTTGGAACATCCCACCGGTACTTCTGAGCCTGTCGGTGTTCCCTCCTTCGACGGAGCGCTTCCTTCTCCTTTTTGAGTTGATATTCAAGCTGCATTCCAATTCAAGTATTAGTATCAATGGAAAACCTTATTGAGGTTTGATCAAACCGGTTTGTTCTGTGTACTACCTCTATCCCAAAATATATATCATTTTTTTTATGTAAAATACATATAAATAGTGACAAGTATTTTGGGACGGATGGAATATATGTTTTAAAAAATGCAAATTACCAATGTGCAGTGTGAAAATACAAAAATATACTCTTATGAAATGTGGTATTTGAACTTAATACACATTTTTTTTTTCTCCAGTGAAGGTTGATATAGTAAATATAGAGATGGAGTAAATATGTAGTAGATTAATAACTTATTTTTTAAGAAACTGTGTTTATTTTCTAGAATATTAGAGGAAATCTCTGTAATTGATTAAACAACATGGTTTTTTTCCCTTGTAATTTATACAAATCTATACATTAAAAAAAAAAAAAAAAAACCTAACATATCTTAGCGAGTTTTTTTTGAGTACTCAAATCTATACTTTTCTTTCTTGTGCTCGAACTATATTGAGTACTTGAGTCCACAACATATGTCTTATATATAGTGGATTATGGGCTAGATATGATTAATTTTTATGGAATCTCTATCTTTTGACATTTCAAAAATATATCAGGTATGTTGCGACGAAACAGTTACTTCATATGAATCATATCCAATCTTACTTTATTTGTGTATTGTGATGAGTCTTATAATCCATGAATCAGCAATCAGGCTCTTACCCATACATAGAATGATATGCTTGTATCAAAAAAAAAAAAAAAAGGAATGATATATTACATATGAACTGATACAGTAAAAAGGACAATAGTCATATAAAAAGAAAAAAGACGCTATACATGCATGTACCTAGACTAAAAACACTAGCTAGTTCTTGAAATGTGATAAAATGTGTTGATGAATGTTGAAATTGTTGGGAAGATGAAGAACAGAGGAAGAAAATTTAGGGATTTCAATTTGGAAGAGAGGGATAGCTGTTGGACAGAGAAGGAAGAAGGAAAGATTAAAACGATGTCGTTTTGGACCAGCTTCAGTCCAAATTCACTAAAGAACAAGTCGACGTCGTCCGCTGTTTGATTGGGCCGAATCTTCTACTGCGGCCCAATTGTTTGTTTTGGCCCAACTGTCTTTCTTCAACACAAAGCCAGCTTTACTTCATCAACAAGACACAATGCTTTATGGTCTCCTCCACTTGCATTGTCCTCTGACTTTTCCGGCATCCTCCACTGACTTTTTCGACTGCCTACAGAAAAATCACAATCACACTTTATTGTTTATATGCAAAGATATTAGACAACTAAGTTTAGTTTAATGATTACTAGTTTAATTGTCTCCAAAATTACTTGTATAAATTGACCACTACTTCATCTTGTAATCTTAAGTGAAGTTATTAACAAAACTGAAATTCTCTCATCCCTTAATTAACTTCAATATGGTATCTAGAGCTACTTGAAGAGAATTCAGTTTTACAGATTAACTTCACCTCATATCGACCTTTAAATTCAGAATCAAAAATCACAATTTTCACTTCTTAACAATGGCTATAGACTCAGAAATCTCTAGCTCACACCAAACCACTTAAATATCACCATCCTCTGATTTTTATCTACACCCTAGTGAAATTCCAACTCAAGCACTGATTTCACTACTTCTAGACAACAACAACTATCATATCTGGTCTAACTCTATGACCATGGCTCTTAGATCTAAAATTAAATTCAACTTTGTCAATGGTAAAATCAAAAAACCACGGAAAGATGACCAAACCTTCTTTGATTGGGACAGATGTAATATCATTATTTCCTATTGGTTGATGAATTCTGTCTCTCCTTCAATCAGGCCATCCATCTCCAGATTTAAAACTGCTCATGCTATGTGGAATGACCTGCAAGTAAGGTTTTTCAAGACAGATTTTTTCAGAATATCTGATGTTCAGGAAGAAATCTACTTGCTCAAACAGGGTGATCTCAACATATCTGACTACTATATAAAAATGAGAGCTTTATGGGATGAGTTTGATGATCTGAGACCAATCCTTGAATGTGAATGTGCAATAAAATGTGAATGTAAGGCTCTCAAAATGATAGTAGAATATTATGAGTGATAAAATCATAAGATTCTTGAAAGGACTGAATGCAGTATATGCTCAAATCAGGTCAACAATCATGATGCTTGATCCTATTCCTTCTCTACAGAAAGTATATGCTACCATTACATAGTTTGAAAGACAGACTGTGGTACCTCAAGATGAGCCAATCCTTGCAGCTCTTTCTTCTGCAAAGCCTCCAAAGCAGCCACAATCTCAGTACCAATATAAGAAGACTGCAGATGGAAAACCTATTTGCAGCCACTGTGGGAAAACAAGACATATTTTTGCCAAATGCCAAATGTTACAGGCTAGTAGGCTTCCCTCCAAACTTTAAATTCACCAAGAATGCCTCAAGCAACCTGACAGTCACAGCAGAACCTGAAATTCAACAAAATGCTTCTACTATCTCCATCTCTCAATATGAATATGAATCCTTGAAAAGGCAGGTACAGTCAAACTTTCAGTCTCAAGTTTCTGTAAGCAACATGGTCAGCACATCAAACAATATCATTGATAAGTTTTCAAAGAAAAATCCTCAAATTTAAAATTTTTCATGATTACTGGACACAGGTTCCACACACCACATTTGTTGTTCAAAAGATTGTTTTAAAACTCTAAATCATATTTCAAATCACAACATTCAACTTCCAAACAAACAATTCATTGTTGCTACTCATATATGCAATATAGAGTTAACACAAACAATCACCTTGTTCAATATCCTGTATGCTCCAGATTTTGTTTTAAACTTAAACTCAGCCAACAAATTGACAAAAGACTCTAACTGTGTATTAATGGTCTACTTCAAAAAGTATTTTATGCAGGACATGAATTCAGTGAAGATGATTGGATCAGCTGAGCAAAGACATGGACTATATTTTGTAAACCTAACAGACTGTTTTGTATATCTTAGGAATTCTGTGTATGAAAAACTGTCTTCTGTTAATGTAATAGCAGAACAACCTAGGGAAAAGTTTGATATATGGCATTTTAGACTTGATCATCCGTCTAGTGCCAGACTATCTTCTTTTAAATCTATAAATAAAAATTTCAAATTTAACTTAGATCATGTCTGTGATGTTTGCCACTATGCTAAACAGAGAAAGCTTTCATTCCCTATCAGTCAGTCAATTTTTAAGTCTATTTTGACATTATTCACATGGATATATGGGCCTGTTATTCCTTCTATGCAAGGACACAAATATTCTTTGACTATTGTGGATGATTTTAGCAGACACACATGGATATTTTTTATGAAAACTAAATCTGAAACTAGAAATCACATTACTCAGTTCTACCAATTAATCCTGACTCAATTTGATAAAAGGATAAAAGTAATTAGAAGTGACAATGGCCAGGAATTTAATGACTTTCAATTTTATGCATCACATGGTATTTTGCATCAAACCTCTTGTGTAGAGTGTCCTGAACAAAATGGAAGGGTGGAGAAAAAGCATCAACATATTCTAAATGTTGGAAGAGCATTACTATTTCAAAGTAAGCTGCCTCTAAAATTATGGGGATATGCTGTATCTCATGCCATTCATCTAGTAAATAGAACACCTACACCTATTTTAAACAACAAGACACCATATGAAATGTTGCATAACAAAATTCCTGACATATCACATCTAAGAGTTTTTGGATCTTTATGCTTTATATCAACACTGGATATGAACAAGACAAAATTTACTTCTAGATCATCTCAATGCATACGGTTAGGATATCAGGATGGCACTAAGGGTTACAAGGTATTGCATTTAAACAACCACAGTATTCAGCTAGGTTATCATGTTGTATTTTATGAGCATATTTTTTCATATGATGGACCTAGAGTTTATTTGAATGATCTATGCTTAATACTGCCAGCAAGAAGTAGAAATTTACCTGTAGAGGATGAATATGCTAATAATGTAGAGATTGAGTCCACTGATATGCTTGAAAATGCTGATAATAATCATCCTGTTGTCACAGAATCCACAATTGATGTCCTGCCTGTTGACTTCAATGAAAATGAGCAACCTGCACACATAATAGAACTTGTCATTTGAAAGTCTACTAGAAATAGATTTATTCCAAAACATCTACAGGATTATCACTGCAATCTAGTCAATGCCTTGGCAATGCAGGATCATAAATCATTTCTTAAAGATTCAGACTGCATTCAAATACCAGGTACCCCTCATTCTGTCAAAAATCATTTTGCATTTCCAAAAATTCTCTGATCAACATCTTACATTCACATTAAACATCTGTTGTCAAAAGGAGCCATACAATTTTAAACAAGCCATGAAAGATAAAGAGTGGCAAACATCCATACAAATTGAACTGAAAGCTTTAACTGACAATCACACATGAGATGTTGCTGATTTGCTTAAGGGAAAGAAATTTATTGGCTGTAAATGGGTGTTCAAACTGAAGCATAAATCAGATGGCATAGTGGAAAGATACAAAGCCAGACTTGTTGCAAAGGGCTACACATAGAGAGAAAGGATTGACTATTCAGATACTTTTTCTCCTGTGGCTAAGTATACAACTATCAGACTATTGCTCACCATAGCAGTAGCCAAAAACTAGCATCTAGCACAACTTGATATCAACAATGCCTTCCTGCATGGAGACCTAAATGAAGAAATATACATGAAACCTGCCATAGGATCAAACATTCCTATAGATAAGGTTTATAAGCTAAACAAGTCACTGCATGGGTTTAAACAGGCCAATAGACAATGGAATTTCAAGTTGTCTACATCTCTAGTCAGAATTGGTTTCTCACAGTCTGCCTCTGACCATTCACTCTTCACTAAATCTCATAATGGTTTCTTCACTGCAATCCTGATCTATGTGGATGACCTAATTATTGCAGGAAATCATATTGAGGAGATAAAGACAACAAAAGCTTTTCTCCACAATCAGTTCAGCATTAAAGACTTAGGAAACTTGAAATACTTCCTAGATTTTGAGATTGCTAGGTCAAAAATAGGGATACACATGTGCTAGAGAAAATACATTCTAGAAGTGCTCACTGAAACAGGATTCATAGGATGCAAACCGTCCTCTACACCTATGCTCTATGGGGTAGATTTTCTTGAAGACTCTCCTAAGATAAAGGATCCCTCAATCTACAGAACATTAATTGGGAAATTCTTGTATCTCATGCACACAAGACCAGATATATCACAAAGCACACAACATCTTTCTCAATTCCTAACAGATCCTACAGAGACACGTCTACAAGCTGCATACAGAGTATTAAGGTACCTGAAAAACATGCCAGGGAAAGGGCTGTTCTTTCTGTCCAACAATAATCTGCAGCTCCAATCTTATTCAGATGCTGACTGGGCAAAATATCCTCTGACGAGAAGGTCAGTCACTGGATTTTGTGTGTTCCTTGGAGACGTCATCATATCCTGGAAATCAAAGAAGCAATCCACAGTATCTCATTCCTCAGCGGAAGCTGAATATCGTGCGTTAGCAATGACGTCCTGTGAACTCACATAGCTCATATATCTCCTCAAAGATTTGCAAATCTCACATCCTTAAGCTGTTCTCTTATACTGTGACAATCAATCTGCCATTCATATCGCCCACAATGCGGTGTTCCATGAACAAACAAAGCACATTGACATTGATTGTCACATTGTAAGAGATCAGATCAAGGCAGGATTTCTTCAATTGCTTCGACTTCTCAACTTGCGGATTTCTTTACAAAATCGCAGCGCGCCCCAACATTTCGTTCTTTTCTGTCTAAGCTTGGACTTCTTAATCTCAGAGACATCCAACTTGCGGGGGAGTGTTGAAATTATTGGGAAGATGAAGAACGGAGAAGAACAAAGTTTAGGGATTTCAATTTGGAAGAGAGGGATAGCCGTTAGGAAGAAGGAAAGATTAAAACGCTGTCGTTTTGGACCAGCTTCAGTCCGACTTCACTAAAGAACAAGTCGACGTCGTCCGCTGTTTGATTGGGCCGAATCTTTTGGTGTGGCCCAATTGTTTGTTTTGGCCCAGCTGTCTTTCTTCAACACAAAGCCAGCTTTACTTCATCAACAAGACACAATGCTTTATGGTCTCCTCCACTTGCATTGTCCTCTGACTTTTCCGGCAGCCTCCATTGACTTTTCCGGCTGCCTATAGAAAAATCACAATCAACACTTTATTATTTATATACAAAGATATTAGACAATTAAATTTAGTTTAATGATTACTAGTTTAATTATCTCTAAAATTACTTATACAAATTGACCACTACTTCATCTTGTAATCTTAAGTGAAGTTATTAACAAAACTAAAATTCTCTCATCCCTTAATCAACTTCCATAATAAATGTATGTACTATCCGATTAAACTACGATTCTATCCTTCTCACTTTGATGTTAGTGTTACCAACTTGATGGTAACTAAAAATCCGTGAGTAATCAGTATCCATTAATCGATTAATACTCTCTCCATATCAAAATATATGATATTTTCAATTTTTAAGTTCATTTATCAATCTATATATATTTAGATAATTTATAATGTATAAATACATGAATTAATAAATGAATCTAGTAACTAAAAATCCGTGAGTAATCAATATCCATTAATTGATTAATACTCTTTTCATATTAAAATACATGATACTTTCAATTTTTAAATTCATTCATCAATCTATATATATTTAAATAATTTATAATGTATAAATACATGAATTAATAAATAAATCTAAAAAATGAAAATATTGTACTATACAGAATTAATAATTTTTTATTTTTTTGTTAGAAGTAAAAGTGTTTGAGAATATCACAACGCTATTAGTAAAAGTCAGATATTAATAAATTCTGTGAAACTTAAAATTGAACATAATATTTAAAACTTAAATGGGGGAAGGCTTTCTTGGTATATCGTGATTTTGCTAGAATATACACTTTCCATGGACCATTGGTTAATCATGTCCTATAATCTTTTGATCCATTGTTTTCCTCCACGGCTCCACCGTTCGTTTCATTGTTGCACATGCTCAATCTTTTTTGAGAATCAATATTAGGCAAACAGAGGCAATCAACCAATTTCCTTGGTGTATAGCATGTTCCATATCTTTGGAATATCAAACACTATATACAAAAACTATAGAAATGTAATATCACTCTAAAAATTATGGTACCAGAAATGAAATTTGCAAGCATTGGATTGATTTAATCCTCTCGAAGGCTTCTATAAATCAGAAAACGAAAACTGAAATCCCAGGAATGTACAGAATAATTAATTGCAAAGGAAAAATGGAAAAATGAAAGGTCTATGCTTCAAAACTATCAGCTGTGCTCTCCATAGATTCATCTCTCCGATGATGTTGTTCTGAGTTTGGAGTCATCTTGGCTTCTATATGTTCCATTTCAATGGTAACTTCATCAGCAGGTGCAGAAAAGCTTCTTTGATGCTTCTTGCTGTGTCTTAGTTTTACTATCCGAGTAAGTACCTGAACAATGTCCCTCATCGAAGGCCGTTTCCTGGGCGAACGATTAATGCACTTGTATGCCAGAGCTGCCACGTCATTGAGCTCTTGCACGTCGAATTTTCCATCAAGACAAGAATCGGCAATTTCCTGCCATCCATCTTTCCCTTCAATGCTCATTGCCGCCTGTCATGAACCAAAAGTTCAGTACATGTAGCAAATAAGTACTGGGGAGATGATGAAAATGCTGGCTCTTGAACTATGACACATTTTGCACGTGAGGCCCTAAACTAAATGAAGCCACACCCGAGAAGTAGGACATTCAGACTGTAACACAAATAGAACTCTCCTGCAGCCGTTAGAATCGTTCCAAACTGTGTGTTACAATTAGAAAGTTCAAGGTCTAAGGTGCAACATCAATTAGTTTAGGTACTCAGATGTAAGAAGTGGCATAGTTTGAGATATTTTTATCCCTGATATGTTTGTGATAGAGTATCTTACAAGCTCAATATGTTCCATAAGGCCTTGTTGGGGATTCCTGCCAGCTATTAGCTCAAAGAGCAAGACTCCAAAGCTGTAAACATCACTTTTCTTAGTAAAAGTCCTAGTTGATATGTACTCGGGATCCAGATATCCGAACGTTCCTCGAATGTTAGCCGCATGTTTGTCTACCATCTCTTCTCTTGATAGCCCAAAATCAGCAACCTGCTTGCTTCAACAAGAATAAGCAGGTCTAAATTGAAAAAAAATAAAAAAATGATAACATAAAGCTCTAGTTTTGAGTAATAAATGTAGTTATGTGAACAATAATACGAAGTACTTACCCTGGCTTTCATGTTCTGATCCAATAGGATATTTGAAGACTTTATATCGCGATGTATGACAGGGGGAACTGCCTGCAACAATGTAAAATTACCAAATAAGGATTCTTAAGAGTATATAGTGGTTGCATCATAATCATAGTAGATGAAAGATAATTACCCCATCGTGAAGATATTCCAAGCCCCTTGCTACATCCAAAGCTATATATACTCGCAGATCCCATCTCAATGGCTCGTGATTTTCACCTGTATGGCAAATATAATTTTCTTTGAGAACAGTTCATTGCACAATGGCTTCAAACCATATATATGTCATCATAAGTATAACAATGCTGTGAGAACTTTAAAGGTTACTTCAGTCATTATTCAAGAAACGCAGAACCAATCACAAACAAGATTTTCACTGTTTTTCTATCAAGATCAAAACAGCAGCAATGAGACCATTGAATAGTGCCAAAGAATGAAAAGCTAAAAAAGAAATATTAGTAATTAATCTCGGTTCTTGCCAGATTCATTTCAGGGTGTCCGAGTCAATGCTATTGTGTTCCCATTTGTGATGAAAATAGAATAATTTAGTCATTACGCAAGGAAAAAGTGGGGAAAATCTTCTATTACAACTATGTGTCTAAAAAAATTTAAGATGTGGCGAAGTTACTCTCACAGTTGGAAACACGAAAACAATATATCTGAGGTAAAGCCAATATTTAAACTAAAATCCATGCTTACTGTATAAATGAGAAGCCAAGCTTCCTTTGTTCATGTAGACATACACAAGCATATGCTGGCCCTTTTCTGCACAGTATCCAACCAAATTCACAAGGTTTCTATGATGCAGCCTTCCAAGTAATGTCACCTAAAATTAACATCAGTGAGCGACCAGAAAAATGGGAGAGAATTATACGAATACCATGCACATGAAAAAACAAATCATGCATAGAGAAAAGAATAATGTAGTGCTCCTTACTTATGGGAATGTTTTAGTAATAATAAAATCAAATCAATTTATCTGATATACTGATATGGAGCATATCTCCAGAAAATTTCTTTACACAGTAATGACAAGCATATCAAACACCAACATATTTTACAATCTACAAATTCGGGTGGTAGCACTAACATGATTTAGATACAAGCATGTCAATATATATAGTTTGAGACAAGAGAAGCAAAAAATTATATAAACTGATAAATGCAGCAATCTCAGAATAAACAGAGTACTATTAAAAAAAAAAAAAAAAGATTACCTCGGTCTGGAACTCTTTCTCTCCTTGCTTAGAATCAGTTGCAAGTACTTTGACAGCAACAGTCTCACCAGTTGACATTTGAGCTTTGTATACGGGACCAAAAGCTCCTTGCCCTATTATCGTTGTAAAGTTACACGTAGCCTTTTGCAAATCCCTGCACAGAAACCCCAATCAACAAAAATGAAACTGATCATTAAACAGGACCAGGGAGAAAAATGAGAAGTTATCTAGATCCCGAGAAATGCACAAAACTAGCAGAATTATAGCTTCAAAGTAACATTCCACATTATGAAAGACCATGAAGTATTCCTAAGATTTCATCAAATTAAAGAATGACTAGAACAAAGTGACAATGCAATTGAATTCGAAAATTCCTCTATGCAATTGAATTCGAAAATTCGGTTAAGTGTAAAAATGGAAAACACACCTGTAGTTGTACTCAGGTATTCCAGAAAATGACACCATGTTAGTTCTCTTAAACCCATTAAGCCACACAGAGACGCCATTCCGTCCATACTTTCCGGGAGAATCAGGACCGGCGGTCGAGTCCGACATCATGGTACAAGAATCAGCTCCATTGGTGCGAATGGGTATGGTTGCCGTCCTCCGGGAACTGCTATTCCCAATCTGTGATCGTTTTCTATGGTACCTAAAGCAGAACAGCCCAATAATTGCCAACAACAAACCTATGACCACCCCAATAGATATCCCAATAATAATAAGCCCTGATGAATCTTTCATCTCTTTCACTAATTTTCGTCTGCCTTCTGCTACACTTCTGATTATTGAAATTCAAGAACCCAATCCATAGATGATGAAGCTGCAAATCAAGCGAAATGAAAAAAGGGGTTGGTCAAAATTCACATTTTAACTCAACAAGGGTCAAATCCAGACACAATTCCTTCTTCAAAAAGCGAATTTATAAAAAAAACAAATCCAGACACAATTCCTTACTCCTTCAAAAAGTCAAAAACATTAACAAATGTAATCTTCAAAATCAATGGAGTGCTGAATAATATTACCCTTAAAACGTGTGCAATGAAAATTAATCAAAACTTAACCAAAGCAGCATTTTTTTTTTCTTTTTTCTTAGAAGAAGAAATCCAATTGACCAAAGCTATATATACTGCTCATCAAGCAATTTTTTATTTTTATTTTTGTAAAAATATAGCGCCAATATTATTGATTAACTTTTAGAAAATAAAATAATAAAGAAAAGCAAAAGGTCAAATATTGAACAACTCCACTCCACCATCTTTCTGAATCTGAATTTTAAACAAAATGCAAAGCTCGAGATTTAGAAATAACAACATTACATCAAAGCTTTAATAAAAAA
Organism: Rutidosis leptorrhynchoides; assembly: GCF_046630445.1. NCBI lineage: Eukaryota > Viridiplantae > Streptophyta > Magnoliopsida > Asterales > Asteraceae > Rutidosis > Rutidosis leptorrhynchoides. The sequence continues at coordinate 25,059 of NW_027266530.1, read as the reverse complement.
AAAACACCATGAGTTTTCTCAGCAGCCAAATAAACAAATCGCAGATCAAACAACAAACCCATGAAATAAAGTATAGTTAACTGTTTATAATTGGAACTTTACCTAGCTAGAGTTGTCAGAAGAACAGGGCCGGGTGAGGAAGGAAACAAATTAGCAAATGCAAATAAGCAAACAGTAATTTTTTTTTGGTTGATAAGATTCCAAAGAAGAGATTAACAGAAAAGAATCAGAGAGAGAGAGAGAGAGATCTGCTTGGTACTGTAAAAGTTTTCAGAGAGAAGTTTCTCTGTGCAGTGCAGTGCAGTGAAAAACACGAAGAAGAATGTTTGTTTAAAGAAAAAAGTGAGGTGTATTGAAATATACTAACTACTACTAGCTAAGTAGTACTTAATTTATTATAAAAAAAAAAAAGTAGTATTTAATACAGGTAATTAATAGAAAATTTGTTCTAAAAAAAATATTATTAGAAAATAAAAGAAATTACTAAAAATGTAAAAGATAGAGTTTAAACAAAAGTTGTAACTTTGCATATATGTAGCATTATAAAATTGGTATTAATGTCTGTCATTTAACTGATATTTATAAAAAAAATAAAAATAATTAATTGTATATATATAATTAATTAAAATTGATATTAAAGTCTGTCATTGTTCTTCTAATCCTTGAAAACATCTAAATCTAATGAACCTGAGCCAGAGATATATATATCAAATGGATTTTTCTGAATTCTAGATTTATTCACATTTTATTTCCCATTACAAGATATAGATGAGTAATTTTGTTTTTCTTTAAATGCTTAATTATTTACATATATAATACTTCTTAAAAAATAAATATGTTATAGTACATTATTACCAACTAAATTTTTTATTGTTCATTTCATTAGTTTTAAATTTGTTAACAATAAAAATAAAGCAGAATGAATGAAATATTAAATGTTTGTACAGTAGTAATTTAAAGTAACTTAACAAAAAGGACACATTTATTAGACAAGAATTTGTGCCTCTCTCTTAGTATTTTCTATTTTGTTGATAAACTTTAATTTAAATGGTGCATGAGCATGAGTTGGCCTTTCCTAAACAGAGTAATAAATACGTTGTATATATTTTGGAGAGCTGTACTCAAAGAGGCTCCCTATTTCTTGAATTAGGAAATTAGTCTTGGATTAAAAAAAGAAAAGAAAATGGGGACTTAATGCATATAAGGAAATTAGTCTTGGATTAAAAAAAAACTGCAAAAAAGAAAATGGGGACTAAATGCATATAAGGAAATTAGTCTTGGATTAAAAAAAATGCAAAAAAGAAAATGTGGAATAAATATATATGCACTACATCTACATTGACATTTTGCAAGCTACTATTGTCTGCATCGCGGGCCCTTGGGGATTGCTTCTCCAACAAGACACGTAGGGGACCATATATTAATATAGTCTCAATTTTTTTATTTTTTTAATTTTATTAATAGTTTCATTGTTTGTCATAATTAAGCTTGGGAAAATGTAAGCAGAACCTCCATCATTTTAATTCTACAAACTTTAATTATTTTTTTAAAATATTTTTAATATAATCTATTTATAAGAACTCAATAGTCGTTTTCGAAGAATCGAACTATTAACCTCTCATAAAAAGAATGTAGAACATTAGGCTAGATTAGCGTAAACTTTAATTTTCTTAGCTAGTTCTTTCAACTTTATAAATTTTGTTATCAGTAAAGATGTGTGTCAATGAATTGGATTTCAAAAAATATCTTATAAAAATAATATAACTTTCTATGAGAGATCACAACTCACAAGTAGTAATGCACAAACGAATAGTTCGGAACTCCAAATCTATTTGACTCGTTTAATGAGTGCTCGTTTATAAACGAGTCGAGTCAACCTATGTTCGTTTATAAACGAACTCTAAAAATATAAATCTGGTTATATATTGTTCGCGATAATACTCATGATAATATTAATATTTAAATTTATGATAATTAGTATTATAATTAAAAAATAACATTAAATATTGATTTTTTTAAATCATAATTAAATAGTTTAAATAAAACCTTATTTATAAATATTAATATTAAATTATCAAAATATTCTCGGGCTCGCGAACTATTCGGTTCGATTTGGATTCGATTCGTTAAATGTTTGCATTAAACGATCTTTAAAATGTTGTTCAAATTTAGATCGTTTATAAATGAACCGAAATAGCAGTCACTTGTTTGTCCATTACTCCTCACATACGATCTGCCTAAAGCTAATTAATGTATATATATATATATTTAATTTTGTTCATGAGGTAACTAATAAGAACAATATATGGATTTTTTTATGTAAGCAATATATGGATTAGACCTTTTTTTTTTATAGAAAAGAACAATAAAATACTTATTTAATTACTTTGGCATCCTCTTCCTTCCTTCTTTTATTAATGTTCTCATCTTATTAATCTTCTGAGGCGTGCACATTTGCTCACGACCAGATAGAAAAAAGGGCTAAAATCAATAGAAAATTAAAACTATATATTGCAACCTCTACACCTTGTACATTGAAAATTAAGAGGACGTCAAGTCTCGATTTTTAAAAAAAAATATTCAAATGAAGTAATTCAACTTCAGAAGAGGAAATGTAATTAAATAATTATTTTTAACTTAATACGTTTCAGTAAATATACCGATGTGGTGGTCAGTTAATATTTATTGGTCGTGACTATACTCGGTGAGCTGAGCTGTGCTGCGCTGCGCATATTTAATCTTATTTAATTAATCAGCAGTGACTGCTCTTATAGTGACTTCTACTGATTATAACATGCATATCAATAATATGATATCATGTGTGCAGTGTTGTATTGCGTTCTTGAACAAAATTTATTAAATCCGGCGATCAAAACGTAGTCCCATCGTTTGACTTTTATATTTGTGTGAGCGAATTTTGAGTGGATATATGAGTTTATGTATATTAAAGAAAAAATTAAATCCTGTATCAATGATATTGAGTAATATTTTTATTTTATTTTTGAAATTTATGTTGTAATATTGGAGTCTTACCCTTATTTAAAACTCATTTTTCTATATAGTTATAATTAACTTATACCTCAACGCCTGATCAAATATTTAATTTACTTCACTACAATTAATTGAACTATCCTAGTCATTTTTCTCATTCAAAATTTCAAACCCTAATCTCATTGAAGAAGAGGAATAAGAGCTTGATTGATTTACGCGCAGGTTGTTTATCTACTTTATATCGTTTGCTTCCCGTTATTTATACGTACTATCAGTCTTTCATTTAAACTTTTGCAATATATATACACGCACAAATTGCATAAAAAATATGATATAAAATATGTAAGAGATTGAACATAAATGCTATCTTAAAATAAAAGATGCCGTAAGACATTGAAATTTTAATATCATTTGCACAAACACCAGTGTAACTTTGCTCAAAGTAGGGTCAAAATCAACATTGATGATGAAATTTGACATGATCAGCAAGTTCACTCAAATGATGAAGCTTGTTGGGTGATGAGGCTCATTTGAACTTGAAGATTGTTTGCATCAAGACTATTCAAGCATAATATGGTGGATAGACCCAACAATTCAATAAAATCTAAAAAATGAGATATTATTAAACGAACTACGTTTTGACTTAAGTTCCCTAACAAAATATAGAATATGTAGACAATTCGGCACATATAACAAGTTCTATCACACCAAAATTTAACACCAACATATTGGAGGAACTTAAGTCGTCGGGCACTACACAATTCATCAACTCATGCGGAGTGCTGAGAACAGAGTCTCAAAATATGGCATTTGTAAGCACATGGAAATATTGACAATAAAGAGTCAGACCTCTTAACTGAATTTTGACCAAAATTAGGAGCTTCATCCAAGAAAAAAACCTCGGATTACATCATGAAAATCGTAGATCAATATCTCACCTTTCTAAAGGTTCAAATGGAGACATCTATAGTTTAAGTTTTGGTTGTTTTAATAAAACTAACTAATAAAATAACGGATTTTAATTGAGATATCAATTATTATCAATGATGTAAAATATGAATTTATCCTTTAATCATTTTATTTCTATCAATTGAGTCTTATTCTTGTATACTAAGTAAATCTTAATTAGGGCTCCTACAACTATAAATAAAATATCATAGGCCCTAATTAAAGGTCAAAAACTAACATTCTAAACATGTAGCACATTCAAATCAAGCCGTGAAGTCAACCGTAGCCTCGCCACAAATAAAATACATAGATAACACGGAATGAAAGTTATACCGGTAAAAAATACAAAATCGAGTTAGCTTAGGATATCTGTATGAGGTTGGAACTCACATTTTTAATACTTTCGAAATCAATATTATATTGATTTCGATATACTATTTATGCTCGCAAATAATATGCAAATCCTAAATGCTTGTTACTATTTTCGAATTTACAGCAACATTTCGAGAGTATATTATATATCCAACCACTACAACAGCAATAGAATGGGCTAACTAGATAAAATCACATTGAAACAAATGCAGCAACGGTAGTTGTTTGGCAGTTTATAATTTGGTGGGAATAATATTCCACGAATATAGGTAGTAAGCAACTGTCAATCCAACGTATATCACCAAACCTGGAAACCATATCTTAATGGAACACATAAGATATATAATTGGTGATCTACACGTCTGACCTTAATGCATTCTTAATTAATCACGTCTGATTTTTATTAATTACAAGTTCACAACTTCCTCTCGTATGTAGTATGATTTATATTGGCAGAAGATGGCATCATAGAAGATATATTATTCAAATCTGATGTTGCATATTAAAGTTTAATGAATATTTAGAGTTTTATTTTTTCGCTAAGAAAATTTTAACTATAAATTTCACTAATCAGACGATTTGTCCAAATGAACAAGTTGGTCTATATGAGAGGGAACATTATACAAGTAAAAGTGATTCGAAAGAGGATAGAAATAAAATGAGCTAATGAATGAGTTATTTTGTTGTCATATCTTTTTATAAAGAGACACGACATATGACATGTTGAAAAATATTTAAAAGTTAAAGTTTTGATAATATCGATTAAGTTTTGCCTACTGTTACGATCCAAAACTCATTCAGATTCGGAATGACATTTTAACCTTTTCAAACGAAATTAAAATTGATTTAATTATTATTTATATTAATTATTATTTATATACAGGTATCAAATTATTACATAAATTTACTAATGAGTTAAAAAAATCATTTTAATTAGTAAACTCTATCAATACGGAATAAATTTTATATTAGAAATAATTATGAGATTATACAACAAATAGAAAAATTCGAAAATATCAACGGGCTTATTTGATTCGCTTAATTCATTCACTCTTTGGTGACTCAATTTCTAACTAAGAGATCTAAACAAGATCACGTATTCAATAGGTCACCTAATATAAGAAGTTTTCAATAAGTTAAATTTTTCTTCATCTTCTTCTTCTTCATCTTCCCCACTCTTGATCTCTTCTCAATCTCTTCCCTCTTTTCATTCTTTCCTTTCCTTTATTTTCTTTCTCTGTCTCTAACTCTCTCCCGAACCTCTCTTTTCTTTCTTTCCTTTCTTTAATAGGTAGAGATGTTAAGGAATAAAAGTTCCTTAAATTACTTAGGATATTCCGTTTGATAAGTCCAAGAATTTGGACTGGACTAGAATTCTCTCTCAAACCTCACTTTTTCTTTTCATTAATCAGAACTGTTTTGATCGGCGGGGATGACTTGGAACAAAATTTCCTTAAATCACTTAACCATCCTTGAACTACAATTATCTAATCACTTCAATCCTTCATATTTAGTTAATTATAAACTATTCTTTGTGCTTGATTAATTTCTAATGTAAAGTTATAACAATTTTTAACATGTCATAATAAAATATCAAATCTAATTATATTTGATATTATATATACAAGTCAGTGGACCCGTCCGTTGAACGAAAAGTCCGTACCTGTAAAAAAATAATAATTTAAATATATCATATAAAAAATTATATAATAACTATTTGTATTAAACATTGTTAAATATATGTCAAATATTATATAAAATATAATTATTTTAACTCTATATCAATTATAATTATTTTAATTTTATTTCAAAATTTATAATCCTAAAATTAAAAATTTAATTTATTTTCAAAAATAATAAACATAGCAAATATTAAAAATTATATATCAAGATTTAATTTCATAAAAAAAAACTTATAATTACATCTAATTAATTTAGTTGTTCTCTTATTTGAAAAATAAAATATGCCCATTTTAATTTTTTAATTAAGAATAGAAAAAAATATAACAAAATTTTATTAGAAATAATAGTTTAATAAAAACATTAGAAAAAAATAATATATATTATAATTTGATTATGAATAATTTTTTTTAATAATATGCACATTTGAATATGAAAAAAAAAGATATGTCCGTTTTAATTAGGAATAAAAAAAAGGAATATAATGAATTTTAATTAAAAAAATTATTAATTATTTAAAAAATAAGATACATCCATTTTAATTAAGAATAGGAAAAGAATATAACAGATTTTTATTAAAAATAATAATTTAATTAAAAAAATTAGAAAAAATTAATATATATTATAATTTGATTAGGAATAATTTTTTTAATAATATACTCGTTTGAATAGGGAAAAATAAGACATATCAATTTTAATTAGGATTAGGAAAAAAGAATATAATAAATTTTAATTAAAAAAATTTGTTTTTAGTAAAATAATTTTAAAAAATTATATAGTGTATTATAATATTATTAGAAATAATTTTTTAAATAATAGATAGGAAATTATTTAGTAATAATATTATTATATTAAAAAAAAATAATTGGTAGAATTTTATAAGGAATCATTATGTTTTTATTGTGTTTTAATTTTCTAATTAGAATAGGAAAAAAATATCATTGACTTATAATTATAATTTGAAATCTAATTAAAATTAAAATTTTAAAATACATGTGTCAAATTACTATTCGTCAATAAAATGTTATGTGTCGAATTTTGATGTGATAATAAAATAAAATTTATAATTAAATTTGTAATTTGAACAATTTAAAATTAAAAAATTGTTATTATTATCTATAAAATAATTTTTTTGGAGTCAATTATCTATAAAATATGATACGATGATTGTATGCATTATGCATACATCCTAATGAATTAGTAATTGGTATGTTGTAACAACTAGCATCGTAATTAATGGATTACTGTAATGTACAATATCTGAGATAAAAATAGTATTTTGGTCAAGCAATCGTCCAAGTAATTAAAAAAGTACAAACTTCGAATAACTTCCAAATATCACCTTATCAATAACATGAAAGTCTTCGATCCTCGAAATATATTATATAGAACTCCGTTTGTATTAGTATCTCACAAACAAAATCCACAAAGTAAAGAATAAAAAGAAAATTAATAAACCAAAGAGTGATGATTGTATTATTAAGTGAAACCGGAGGATCATGGATGCTTTTTGTAGGACTGGGATAAACGGAAATAATTATAGAGGAAAATGGTAACGCATGTCTCCACGTCGACCACACCAAAAAGATTTAATCATGAATTATTTCAAAAAATAATATACTTCCTTATCATATCTCTTTTTTCTTTCCCTGGCATCTAATTTCATTTGTGTCGAGATGCTGCACTATGATTTTTTGATCATAATTGTGCTTATGAAAGATATTGTATAAAATACTATCATGCATAATTTAGACTAAATAAATGAATAATTATAGCATTTCTTTTTCTTTTCTTTTTTAGAAGAAATTTATAGCATTTCATTAAAAATATCAAAACAGTGTTTTATATTTTTACATTCAATCAAATAGATGTATGTATATAATCAATAATCTTTACTAGACACATGTTAATTTGAATGAATATAAAATATAATCTATTTTTATACGGAGGTGGTACAAAACAATTTGAGTGAATATATTTAATTAATAATCTTCACAAAATCACGTCAATTTTAATGAAAAAAAATATAAATCATAATCAAGTTTAATATGAAGGTGGTAATATGGAGATGTAGATACCCCTTGTCTGTCTTACATCTTATTTAGCATTGCATGTACAATACATGTAATTATATATAATCCATGTTTATCCTATATATTTTTTAGATTTGGTAAATAATATCAATATGAATAATGGAGCACCAGTACTTAAGAATTTTCCATGAAAGACGGAGATCATGCATTGCATTTCATTGTAAGAACAACCACATACTATTATTATCAGTAGTATTATATATGCTCCCCATAACATTGCACCGGTATTCTAATTTTTTAAGCTAGCAACAGCCAACATTCATGACATTATCTATCTAGTATTGGCATTTAACAACAACATGTGACCACACACAACACATGTATAAAGATATAGTCATAGATCTAGCTAATTTACATATTATATTCATGCGTTTAAAGTTAACTATACTTATTTATACTCCCATGATAATATTAATATCCAATTTTATATTCCAGGGGCTAAAACACATGTGGGGGTTCATATATTTATATCCAATTTTTATATTGCCTTCAGCAAACTTCTACATATTTTAGTTCATGTTAATCAAACCCACCTCCTACAAGACTATGCACAACACATATAAATTTAAAACACACTTCTTAGTCACTAAAAAAACTCTATGCCCAACACAAAATGTTATACTCATAATTACTTGTCACTTTTGAAAAAATGGATTTGAAAAGTGATAATTAATTAAGGATTGAGTACTAATAATGTAATCTTCTACGAACTGTGACATCAAATTTAGCGGTGAGTTTGATTAAAATTCCAACAGTGCACTTTGACACGCATAAGTTATGGCCTTATGTTCGAGGATATTTAGATCAGGATCATTAGGGATTTCGAAGCTTGCGCCTGATGATGATCTTATGTTGGGGAGTGAAACAAGTTTGTGAATGTGAGAGTATAACTTATCCGACAAGTACTGAGAATTCAAAAGTCGGTATGAATGTACGGACGCTAATAGAATGACCAGAAGTACTTGATGCTCAAGAGGACTCGAGCGCAATCTATTGAAGATATGAAACCGAGAGAGATGATAGTTTGAGAGGTAAATTGAACTTGATTAACTTGAATTGATGATTTACAATGATCTTGTAACTTTTGTTTATACTACAATCCTTGTCTCTAATCTATGAATTGTTTATCTAGATAATATACAAAGTCTAATCTAATGTCCATGCCTTAGATTTTAATCAACACCATGCTTTGTGTAGGGAATCCCATTCTTGGAGTGGTGGTGTAAGGATTGTGATGTCCTAAGCATGGTGGTGATTTGAAAGTGGGTGACTTTAACTTGAAGGAGAAGCAACATAAGAGTTGTGGGCTGATTCTGTTAGGGATGGGCCTCAGCGTTGCAAATGGGCCGAGCATAGCGAGAAGCCCAGCTGAAGACGCGCACGGAGGAAGCTGTCTTTACTCAACAAAATGACGTCGCCTTAAGGAAACGACGTCGTCTTCTTTTCTTCTTTTTTCCTTAAACCATAACGGCTATTCCCAATTTCAAAATACAATCCTCCATCTTCCATTGTTCATCTTCTCCTTAATCCCATAAATTTCAACACAATCAGAAAACTCAGGGCTGTTTGACGTGCGCGCCCATCCGGATGACGAGAGCCAGCAAGCTCTAGATATCAGGATCAGGCTCCATCAAGTGCTAGCAAGCTAGTGACAATCCGGATGAGTGAGCGGCATCAAGCACGCACCCGAGAAATTAACACCAAGCACGCCTAAGTCAGCAAAGTGGAAATAATGTGCGGTTATGGAGCTAGCATTCTCTGTACGGTACACGCTACAAGTCTGGATTCAAACCTGTAAGGCAGAAACATTTAGCCCATCTTGGCTATGAATAGGACCCTGCAAGGTTCATTTTAGGCAGGCTGGGTTCCTGAACTCTCTTAAGTCTAAAATTAAATACTCTCTCTGTATGTTTTTCGGAGCCTCGCTGAGTTTTAATTAAGTAATAAATGAGTACGTAGTTTTGTATTCGTCTCATCCTTTTATTCTTAGTAGAGTTGCTGCAGCGTTGTGTTCATTTCGGTTGTGCCAACAATGTAGATCGTACGACATCAGTGCTGCCTGGCTTCCACATGACATGATTGGTCCATTATATAATTACTTTTACCTCCGAATGACAACGCTTGTCGATAAGAGCTCGATGATCGCTTTGGAATTCATTTGGTGGGTATGTCTTGTCATGTTCAAATTTGTTTGGACCAATTTTGACATGACACAACTAATCTTTGGTCATTAATTATTGTTTGAATTCGAATATTTGGTTCCTATTGCACTGAGTTAGATTGTGGGTTTAGATCATCTCGAGGAACTTTAGATCATTGAAGCAAAAATGGCAGCGGCCAAAAAAGAAAAGAAGAAAGTGAAGTTTATCAGTAACTTCCAGTTTAAAGAAGAAGGAAGCCACAAAGAAGACAATGATTTCAAGCAATTCGATCGAAAAAGTGTTCCTAAAGTTGGCAATGAAGTTTCTGAAGAAGAAAGAATCAAAACAGTACCTTGAAAGGTTGAACAGTGAAGAAGAGAAACTCTGTAGAAAGGACAAAACAGCACATCATTAAAAGCTCGAGGACCTTGGTGTACTTGCTGCAAACTTTGGGGGTCCGACCGGAGAAATTGAAGACGGTGATCTACGGAGCAACTGGCGATTAGTCGGAGCTCAGGCGAGCTACCAGAGCGCTCAGGAAGATGTCGGCTACAACACCTTTAAGAGCAATTCGTCCGCAATTCCCCAGATTGAGAGCCCCAAATTGGTTAGGGTTCTATCTTACTGTTCATGTCCGAATTTTAAATTTCTGGAGTAATGAATAAAATTAGTGTTCTGGATAGCTTCGTTTCGTTATTATGAAGTAGTTTGGAAGTTCAATTTAGTCTGACATGGTCTGAAATCCACAATGTGTGATCGAGTTGTATACTGAAGGACTGAAAATTGGACATTTTCATTATGAGTCATTACAATCGAATTCGTTGATTCAGAAACGTTAAGGACAAGTCATTGAAGGTGTCTGAATGCTTAAACTGAAGTTCTAATGTATTGGTAAAGATGGCATTAAGTGGGTCTGTGCTATGTGTATCTTGTTCGTCAAGTTTGAGATGAAATTCAAATTTTAAAGTTGTTTTTAGCAAAGTTAAGTTTCAGTTAAGTGTTAGTAGTATGTAGAAGGAGTTTGGATGTTGCTGCAGTCTTGATCAAGTTCAGAACAGAAATCAAGCAAAAAGTCAACAAAAATGGTGTATTTGTCGAGAGGAAGAAGACGAAGTTCAGATTGCATTTTTTTACAGTTTTACAAAGTCAATCTACTCGAAAACGTGTTGTGGATGATTCTAGAATGAAAATACAAGTTGAAATAAAGAGGAGACGAGATCGTGCAAAAAGTAAACCACTTCCAGTTTTACATTCTACCGATTTTGGTTTCTGGTTTTTCCTTAAAATCCAGCTTGTAATTACATTTTAAAATTCTTAGGTTAAAATTTTTAGACGCCTATATAAAGGCTTATTGTAATCGCTTCTCTCTTATGATGGTATGAATTAAAAAATTTGAAATCGTCATTATCATCTTTCTTTTTCTGAGTTTAAAAGTTTGGTTACATTGGTGAGTGAAACCTTAAAAATCCGATTACCCAAACTAGTTTTAAGTCCCAAACACCTTAGCTACCAACGATAAGTCTTTAAATTAAGTTTAGAAATCAAGTCGATATGGTGGATATGATTCATGATTTTTATTTAGTGCATTAGTATTTCTGTGTCTGCATTTTTCTCTTTTCTACAATTACGGTGTTGTGTTGCTGTTCTAGTCCTTTGTTCGATCGTTTTGAGCTCATCGACGTCTAGGAATTCAGAGTTCTATCAAGATAAAGCATAGCTCAACTGACACCCCAAAACATGGAAATCCTGACACCGTTAGGCGTCCAGTGCATTGTTGGACTATTTCGTCCTGTTTCTCATGTCTTGATCCTCCACAATATTGCATATATGTATCTTTCTATGGAAAGTTGGTCTCCTCTTGAGTTTCTTCTCCTTCTTTGCATATTAATATGAGGCACACTCTCCTCCCCCACTGCCCCCTCGTCGTCGCCGCAATCGTTCACATGACCAACAACGAGGTTCTATTGATTCATCACGATCTCAGTCACCGATACAACTTCTTCTCATTAGCATGTTGATGATCATTATGAAGCCTCGTTGAAATAAAAACTAGCAGCAACAACGACAATTGTTTACATACACATGGCGTTCATGAGACGCGGACGACATGAATAGTCTCTGTCATACAGTGGTCCACTACAAGCTCATCCTAATCACCATGTCATCCATGATCTAAAAAATTTTAAGGAAGATTTTCCTTAAACCCTAAACCCTAATTACTTGTATGACCCTAAACGGGAAGGGTTTAGGATTTTAAAAAAAATTAAAAAATTATTCTTTTTCTTTTTCAACATTTGGAGATTATTAAGGAAGATGACATCAACTATGATTATTAGAATAACACTTTCTTGTGTGGTGTTTCTATCAAATCGAATTAATAGTTTATCAGAATATAGATATGTATATTAATTTTTTCTTTTATTTATTTTTAAATTCTCTCTCTTTTATAATTTTATTATCTAAGAATAATTTTGAAATAATTTAATAGCATGCATTCGATAAAGCTTTTGCAAATACGAATTGATGTGAAACCCTAATCTGGGAGGGTATGTCAATCATCGCCAATTATTTTTGTTTCATGTAATTTGATTTTAAATTAACTGTCAAACATTTTCCGATTTCAGTTTGCTAAAACTCCTTATGACATATATATATATTAGAGTAGTTTTAGTTTTACAATGTATGTTGATGACAAGATTGTTGCTCTAAAGAGCTCTGATGCAGAGAGTTTTATTGTGGATGAGGTTGTGGCTTTGATATCTACAAATTCTATCTTTCCTAGATTACATCCATATTATAGGAAATGATAAAACTCTCATAAAAAAATAAGTAAGACTATACTATTTACTCCATGTGGTCTATTTTTCATATATTAGTCTTTACTAAAAAAAATGTGTTAGGTTAACTTCACACGAGTATTTTTGCATTTTCATAAAAAAAACATTCATAATTTGCATTATTGTTATTATTATTTCCTTTGATCCTTATAATTATATATATATATATATAAATATATTGTAGCTTGAAAACGAATTGGAATTGGCGAAGAAGCGGGGGAAGAGTTCAGGATATGGAAACTTAGATAGCCCCAGAACTGGTGGGAAGGCTGAGGCTCCATTCAAGAATCTCAAAAGCTGGAAAAGCTTCAAAAAGAGGTTGAAGACGAAGTGAAGAGGTTCAAAGAGGAACTAGACACTGCTGTTATAATGTTTATGCTTGCAAAGCGTCCTGTCTTTTTGGATCAGCCTCCAACCCACAATGGTCAAACAATTCGTGGCTTTTGAATTTTGATTGTATGCAAGTGAAAAAAAAATAAAGAATAAAAGAAGCAAGAAAGATAGAAATAATTAAGAATTATTATTGAATTTGATGGCTTACTTCTTGTAATGAATTAAATCTTGATCGATCAATAAATTTATAACTAAGCTTAAGCGGTGAATATTTTTTGTTTTTGTTTTATTTTTATTTTTGAGTGGTTTTATTCCATTAGAGACATTATGTTGGCTGGATTAGTCAAATTAATGGTTTTCCCTTCACAATGGTTGCACGAAGACTTTATTCAGGACATTGATTTAATGTTGACGAGATACTCAGACGGTACAATAATAATTATCGATGTAGTACGTTGGGTAGGATATTTTTCATTCTTATTAATTGGCAATATATAATGTCCAAATCAATCCAAGATGAATTTCTTCTTCTTCTTTTTTCTTAAAAATATCCAAGACAACTTTCTAAACCATATGTTTCTCATGTCTTGATCCTCCAAAAGATTGCATATATGTATCTTTGTGTGGAATGTTGGTCTCCTCTTGAGTTTCTTCTCCTTCTCTGCGTAATAATGTGAGGCACACTCTCCTTCTCCACCGGCTCCATCGTCATCGCCGCACTCGTTCACATGGACCAACAACGAGCTTCCATTGATTCATCACGATCTCAGTCACTGATACAACTTCTTCTCATTAGCATCTTGATGATCATTATGAAGCCTCGTCGAAATTAAAACTAGCAGCAACAACGGCAATTGTTGACATGCACATCGCGTTTATGAGACGCGGACGACTGGGGTGGTTTCTTCCTTGTCTTTGTTATGAGCAATGGCAGTGGTCTACTACAAGGTCATCCTAATCACCATGTCATCCATGATTTAAAAAATTTTATTTGTCTCCTTCTTAACTGAATTTCTGATTGTAATCTCGGAATCATGGCGACAATGACGACCACCAGGGGTCTGAAGGTGATTTGAACAATATGGTTGCAACCACTCATAGACAGTGACGGTACAAGTTTGAAAAAATCTGGTTATAAAAAAAGAGGGTAATTGATTTAATTAAATACCAAATTCTGGGACTCTCTATTATTCTTTTAGTTTTTTTTTTTTTTAAAAAAATAATTATATTTATCATAACAATTTTTTTATAAAAATAAAAAATATGAAGTAATAGTCCAGTTTGATATGAAATTAAAAGCCCATTTGGATTAGGCCGAATTAGGCCATCTCTATTTATGGGATGGATTATAGTGAATTCTAGTTGATCCATTAAAACTTGCGGGCTGAGTTTTATCTTTGTTGGAATATTTCAAACTAACCTACCCCTAAAAATTCCAACTTATAACCTCTAGCTCCTCCTTGTAAAATTTTAATAGGAAATAAAATATAAATCCTTATAATATTCTTAAATTGAAGATATAATTAATTTCTCCTAAATATATTATCTAAATTATATCATCATAAGAAGGGGAAAAATGTTAAAAAAAATAAAAAAATAAAAAATTAGGGTTTTGTTACAATAATTACTTTAACATTATATAAATATGTTTATAATAGAGGATACATATCATAACAACACCAACTTGACATCTTTCTTATGCAGCTCGTTTAATTTTCTTTGAGCAAAAAATATATCTATGTCTGTTATCTTTTTTTCAACATTTGGGGATTATCGTAGAAGATGACATCAATTAAGATTATTAAAAGAACACTTTCTTGTGGTATTTCTATTGCATCAAATCGAATTAATGATTTACCAGAATATAGTTATGTATATTTTTTCTTTTCTTTATTTTTAAATTCAATCTCTTTTATAATTTTAATATTTAAGAAAATTTTGAAATAATTTAATATCATGCATTCGATAAAGCCTTTTCAAATACGAATTGATGTGAAACCCTAATCTGGGAGGATGTCAATCATCGGTAATTATTTTTGTTTCAAGCAATTTGATTTTAAATTAATTGCCAAACATATTCAGATTTCAGTTTGCAAAACTTCTTATAACAGATTTTTCTTTTTAGAGTAGTTTTAATTTCACAATGCCTGTCGATGAGAAGATTTTTGTTCTAAAGAGTTCTGATGCAGAGAGTTTATAGGTGGATGAGGTAATGGTTGTTAAATCTACAAATTCTATCTTCCCTAGATTACCTCCATAATATTTACTCAAGGTGGTCTATTTTTCCTATATTACTCTTCACTAAAAAAAATATGATAGGTTATTATTATTATTATTTCCATTGATCCTTATAATTTAATATATATATATATATATGTATGTATATATATACTACCATCCGTTTCACAATTATTGATGTTTTAAATTTTAATGGTATGTATAATTATTAGATATAATAGGGGTATTTTTTACAATGAAATTATTTCTTAAACTATACATACATAATTAAACTTGATTAATTATGTTAGAAACCGAAATCCCCTAACAAGAGGAAGAAATCAATTTCACAGCAAGGTTTACGAAGGAGACAGTTTGAGATAAAAGGCTTCTTTGAGATATTTTAACAAATAGTTTGTGTGCATAGAGGTTGCTTGCTTCCAAAAACAGATTTGAATTCCCATACTGCAAAATGACCTTTCCAACATCTGTTTTCGATTCTAATGCACCAGGTAGCCATTTTCGAGTCAAAACTTTCTACAACTTCTCACAAGCATTTTATCGAACAGTTTGTGAGCATATAAAGAAAACTTGAAAATCAAGTCAGCTTGAAGTGTCTCTTGCCCACACTTAGATTGTTTCTAAGTCACATAAATCCAACAACTCAGACAATCGAATATCAAAGCTAATAGAAGTTCAATTACTTAGGAAAAGTGGTAGCCAGATCATGAAGAAAGGCATGAATGCAAGCTTTCATTTCCGTTCTTCTTTCAAACTGAATACAGTAAAGCTTTCTATTGTGAGTTCTGGATTTGTAAGCATAGATTTAAGGAAGGGAATGAGAGGAGTGGGGTGATTTGGCTTTGAAAGTAAGTACCGGTGAGATTTTTGATAGAAGAACTACACATAAACACCTATAGCTAATAAATTAATTTATTTGTCCTAAAGCAGAGAAAAAAAAAACGAGATTCCTTATAGCATCTACATTTTGACAGATTTTGAATATTTAGATTTTTTCATTGCTTAGATTTCAGATTACAAGCTTCTATTTAAAGAAAAGAATCTCACTTTCACTTGTAGAAAGAGCCAATCACATAAATCTAGCAATTTATTTCAATTAATAGTTGTATATAAGTTGTTTGGGTACCACTCCGTCAATCTCAGCCGTTCATCAGGATTTTCAAAAACTTTGCAGCATTTATGACAGTTTAGTCCCTGCGAAACTACAATTTTGCAGTTTGGTCCTTTTATTTTCTGCAATCTTCAATACAGTCCCTCCTCCGTCTTCTAAAACAGTCTGATTTTTGCTTCTTTAATGGCTTCAATATTCAATCGCGAAACAAACTCTCCAACAGCTCCCCCCCTCGTTGAGGGATTGAAGCTTCATGTTCCCCCTTAATTTAAAGCATCAATTCCATAAAATAAAAAACAAAAGAAATTTTTCAAAAATCGATCAAAATTTAACCATTCATTTTCTTTTCTTCTACACTAATTTTTGCCATCTTTGGCCCTACACTATTCTTTTCTTCTTCAAAATAAACTAAAATATAAAAGAAAAATAAATTTGCAATATTTTTTCAACATTTTTCAAAAAATCGAAAATTTTGAATTTCATGGAATATTGATCGCTTTTCTTCGTTACATGTCCCAAGACCAATAAACCTAGAGCTCTGGATACCACCGTTAGAAACCTTAGAAACCGAAATCCCCTAACAAGAGGAAGAAATCGATTTCGCAGCAAAGTTTCTGAAGGAGACAGTTTGACATAAAAGGCTTCTTTGAGACATTTTAACAAACAGTTTGTGTGCATAGAAGTTTCTTGCTTCCCAAGACAGATTTGAAGCACTGATATTGTCAATCCAAGAAATATCCCATACTGAAAAATGACCTTTCCAACATCTGTTTTCGATTTTAATGCACCAGGTAGATATTTTCGAGTCAAAACTTTCTGCAGCTTCTCACAAGCATTTTATCGAACAGTTTGTGGGCATATGAAGAAAACTTAAAAATCAAGTCAGCTTGAAGTATTTCTTGCCCATACTTAGATTGTTTCTAAGTCACACAAATTCAACAACTCAGGCAATCAAATATCAAAGCTACTAGAAGTTCAGTTATTTAGGAAAAGTGGTAGCTTGATCATGAAGAAAGACATGAATGCAAGCTTTCATTTTCATTCTTATTTCAAACTAAGTACAGTGAAGCTTTGTATTGTGAGTTTTAGATTTGTAAGCATAGATTTAAGAAAGGAAATGAGAGGAGTGGGGGTGATTTGGCTTTGAAAGTAAGTACTTGTGTCATTTCTGATAGAAGAACTACACATAAACACGTATAGCTAACAAATTAAATTATTTGTTCTAAAGCAAAGAAATAAAAAAAGCAAAAAAAAAAAACGAGATTCCTTATAGCAGCTATATTTTGACAGATTTTGAATATTCAGATTTTTTCATTGCTTAGTTTTCCGATTATAAACTTCTATTTAAAGAAAAAAAATCCTACTTTCACTTTTACAAAGAGCCAATCACATAATTTTAGCATTTTATTTCAATTAATAGGTGTATATAAGTTTCTTGGGCGCCACTCCGTCAATCTCAGCCGTTCATCACGATTTTCAGAAACTTTGCAGCATTTTTGACAATTTAGTCCCTGCAAAACTGTACTTTTACAGTTTGGTCCTTTTATTTTCTGTAATCTTCAAAACAGTCCCTCCATCTTCTAAAACAGTTCGATTTTTACCTCTTTAATGGCTTCAATCTTCAATCGCGAAACGAACTCTCCAACAACTTACACATGCCATTAAAATTCAAAACATCAAGTATTATGAAACGGAGGGAGTATATATTAATGTAGCTTGAAAACGAATTGGAATTGATGAAGAAGCGAGGGGAAGAGTTCAGGAAATGGTGGGAGGCTGAGACTCCATTCGAGAATCTCAAAAACTGGAAAAGCTTCAAAAGGAGGTCGAAGACGATATGAAGAGGTTCAAAGAGGAATTAGACACTGCTGTTATAATGCTTCTGCTTGCAAAGCGTCCTGTTTCTTTCAATCAGCCTCCACCTCACAATGGTCAAACAATTTGTGGCTTTTAAATTTTAATTGTATGCAAATGAATAAAAAAAGAATAAAGAAGAAACAAAGATAAAAATAATTAAGAATTATGATCGAATTTGATGGCTTAATTCTTTTAATTATAATTAAGCTTAAAGCTGGCGATTTTTTTTGAGTGGTTTTATTGCATTATTAATAATTATGGATGTAGTACTCTTTGCATCATCGACACCCCCACTTTTAAATATTTTACTTTCAACTTTTAATTCATCAAAATTAATTCTCAGTAATGTAACCTGACAACAAAGCATAGTTGAACAAGAATGAAAGTTGATAAGATATCAATTTTGCAAGACCTAGAGACAAACCCGGCCACACTCAGATTCGATGTTGGGTGGGTCTTATGATATTGTGGCTTCGCAACTCAATTGAGTTGGTTGTACGATTTTGTTGCTTTGCAAAAACTTTGTTTTAACTTTAACAGATTTTGTGTTAGCAGGTTGGTGTACAACCAACAATCAATAAAAATTGGTACATATCAATTTTTAATTTTATATTTAAAGTCGTGTTTGATGTATGGATAATTTAACAATATTTCCCTTAAGAGTTTACCAATCTATATTAAGATATAAAATAATATAATATAATATAAAAAAATATATTATTATCTCTGTTTTAAAATACATGATATTTTTTAATTTTTAATTTATTTATTTTAAGTTAAGATTTATTTAAGTTGATATGTATCTAATCGATATTTAGATGAAGATACTTATCAATTTAAATGAATTTAAAATTAAAAAACATCATGTATTTTGATGCGGAAGAAGTATATTTTTATTATCTTGTATTATTATATTAAAATTATTACCAAAAATATCAATAATTAAAATTATTGATTATATATATTATTTATTTGAATAAATTTAAAAATATATATTTTGAGAGGAGGTAGTATTTACTTAATTTAGTGTTCACATGATCATATGTGATTAATGATCAGAGAAAATCGAAGTGAAAAAGATATATTAATATTTTTAAGTTGATACAGCGAATTAACAATTTTGTTCTCGATCATATCTCTAAGTCAAAAGAACATCCCTGTATACTTTATAGCAGTGTTACTTAATTCGGTACAACACCATGCGAACTCCGTATGTATTCGGTCGAACCAATTCGCGGTTCGGTCGCGACCGGATCGGAGTATTAGACGAACCAAACATCATGATCCGATCAGCAATAATCAACTGTAGTGGGCCTTAGCAGAACTCAAAGCCCATCACGCAAATGTTAGCTTAAACCTCTGCCACGGTGAGAATATATAAAAATAGGATAGACACTTTCCTTTTTACTTGCCCGATGTGGGTTTGCCTCCGCATTTTGAACCGTGTTTTTTTTTTCAAAGTTTAACTATCACCGATTTGGCACTTGTATTAAAATATATATATATATATATATATTAATCTCCATACTAGTTCAATAATTAGTGTATTTGATATAGGTATTTTTTTCTAAACGAATTATGTATCCCTTTTTAACGAATTACGTATCGGAAAAACGTACTCCTTCTCGATACTCTAACGTACTGCGAATTTTATATGTCACGTATCACGTATCCGAATTTGTATCGCGTACCGTAACGAACCGCAGATTAAATAACACTGTTTTATAGTAGTACATTGAAAAATGGTAAAGGCCTCACTTTTTAGAGTTGTACAAGTTGTGATTAATCGGGACCCAAAAACGATTTGTATATATACCATTGTTTATCTCAGTACACTAATACTGGAGTTTTAAATTAACCTCGTGATGGAGATACACTTCCATCGTTTTGAATTGCGTATATAAAAATCGACCTCTCGATTTTTGGAATAAAATCCAGCCAAATAATTTGTTGTGAACGAAATTTGGTTAGAGAATTAGTTTGAGTTTTTTTTGACCGACCTATAATTTTCGACTCAGAATCCAAAACCTTTCTAGTTCGAAGGGAATTTGGGACTTTTTGAGTTTTTAAGCTTAACTAATATTTTTCATTGATGAGAAAACTTATGTCCTGTACAAAATGACTTTATAACCTTAGAAAAATATAGATATAATTAAGTGATTCTTGTATAAAACTGACTCCTAAATATACGAAGATAAACTCCCACTACTAAGCAAACACTTGTTAGTTATTTTAAATTTAAAATATAAAATATTTAAAGACTTTTAAACAAGACATGATATGATGAAGTACCATAACAACAAAGGCACATAACAACTACTCCCCACCTTCAACAAACACTTGTCCTCAAGCATTAAAGCTGAAACCCTTAATTTGGGAAAGTATTGATCTGAGTTATAACGTCGTCTTCTTTTCCTCCACCCTGTCAACATACTCTATCCAAAATAAACGCTTTTATCGGTGACCTCACATGAACTGTTTTTTCTAATAATAGTTTAAGATACAATTATTAAGAAAATGAAGAATGCAACAGTCGACCCTTGAATACATTAGACAATAAAGTTCAAGGGACCTAAAATTATAAACGAAATGGAAAGATAAGTACACTCAGGCCTGGACTAAAACCCTCAAATCTTCGAAGATAAGGACAAAAACCATGGCCGTGTAAATATCTACTGAAAATATTGTTTAGGTAAAAGTCGAAGAGTTGTAAATGTCACAGAGTACAAACCTGAAACAACAAGGCCTTAACCAATCGACAAAAACACGATCCATTTTGGAAATTTTAATGCTAAGAGAAATGACTTCTAAAATATGTTGTCACTATCACAAAAGATAGACCTAGGACAACAAGATTTTCATCAATTTAAAAGACATGACCCAATGCAAAAAAAATATATATATAATGGAAATGTAACACAATCAGCCAAAAAACCTAACATCAAAGCCCACATAAAACTAGTGACCAAGCACAAATAATAAAAGTAGGCCAGAACAAAATCATCCCACAAACATTAAAAACATAAGAAACCCTAGTCCAAATGAGCATTGACGAAGGTGGCTGACTGTTGTGCAAGAAGAGCGATGGTGGCCAAACTAGCAGCTGGCACCGGCTCCGATTCGAAAGAGAGGAAGGTCCAGAGAGAGACTAGAGAATGCCGACATTAGAAGAGAAGGAGACGCCAACACCAGAAGAGAAACCACCTCCGAACAGCCACTAATGGACGACGAGCCTTAGAAGTGCCTGAGGAGGAGAAAAACGACCTTAGAGATCTGGAGAACTAGCCAACTGGAGCAGCGATGGGGAGAGATCTGCTAGAGAGAGAACTGTGGCAGCGCTAACAGCTAACAGAGCCCAAGCAGCACCATCAACAGAGGGGAATGATGGGGCGACAAGACAAGGCAGCACGGTGAGAAGAAGGAGCGTCAACTGATCTGGAGAGGAGGAGAAACAACGCCATAAGCACCCATCACCCGCACCACCAGAGCCAAAAAGCACCACACGAGCCGGAGAAACTAGCATTTTCGACAACCAATCAGAGACATGAACATGATTCCGACCACCCAACCAAAAGACGAAAAACAAAGAGGAGGAGAAGGTCAACTGAGTGAAAAGGAGAGAGAGAATGCTAAGGGAAAGGAGGAGTCACGAGGAAGAGAGCCTCCCTGCCGTCAGAGGAGGAGCATGGCGGTGGGGGAGGCAAAGAGAAAAAAAATGGTTTTTTTTTAAGGTGGAGCGTGTTTTAGTGAGAAAAAGTTAATTAGGGACTCGCTTCTCGCACGAATTGTTCATCATAATTAAAACAGAGTCCTTGCTTCCTGCGTTCCTTTCCAACTCTCTAGGTGACAATATTTTAACTCTGTTATCTCGTTGAGGTGCTGTCAATTTCAATGATTTTTGACTTGAAGCATGGTTTCTCTTTTCATAAAGCCTTGCAAGACTCATGGCAGTAGGCAAATCTCAAGGGTGTTTTAATTCCATATCAATTGCAATATGATCCTGTAAGCCATAAAAATTTCTACCTTTTGTGTTTATGTTAGAATACCAGCCCTGGAAACAAGCTGTTCGAATAGACGGCAATAATCTGCTACAAAATCAAATTGTTTTAGCTTAGACAATTCGCCTAATTTGTGTGACACCCTCTTCGCGCATCCTCTCCAACGACACTCCTCCCACAATAGGACCTAAGCACGCTTAGATGATGTCATTAGAACCATTTACTCTTAAGCAGCGGAAGACATTTATCAAATTTAAACATTCAAATTCAACTTTTATTGTAAGATGTCCAACCAGCGGAAAATAATCTCTCAAATCTTTCAAGATACAACGAGTAATAAAAACTCAATCATAAATTTAATATAAAACATTGGGCTCACAAGCCTCCCAAAATAAATTTAAAATTTAAAATAAAAATCTACTAACACAATAAGCTCTGCTCAAGTCCATCTCCAAGTACCTAGATAAAAGAGAAGCAAACCGCTAAATTTCAATTGCTCTTATCTACACCAATCTAACAACCTGTGGAGGGCGTATGAGATTTATGAAAAATTCAGTGAGTAAACCGTTGATTATTTGTAGGAAGTAAGTGCGAACACAAACTAATGGAGGGATAAAAATGAAAAAAAAAATATATTGAAATTCTAAAAACGTCAATTATTTAAAAACAAAAAATATAAAAAGTGTCATCTATTTATATATGGAAGGAGTATATATTACATATTTTTTTGACAAGATCGAAATAAAATTGAATGAAAAAAAGATAAGATTAACCCCGTTCAAATACTTTTAAAGAAACACCGTGCCGGAATAATTTTTGGGTGGGAATTTCCTAACATGTCATCACTTAGGCATGCATATCATTATTTGATATGTCTACATTTTTTAGAATCCGTCCAATCATTAAAAAATGAGATTTTAATCATACACGCATGGCAAAACGTGATTTACATGTCTAAGATAAAAAATTTCACGCCCAAAATTTTTTTCACAGTGCAAATAGAATATTGGTCAAATTCACAGCTCGCAAGGAAGCGACATAAATGGTATTATATATATTAACGATGTGCTCCTTTAAAGGGCAAACTCGATTATAAAATTGTCGATTTTGGGGGTATGGATTGAATGTCGTATATCGCAATATCTTATATACAATAGAAAGAATTTTTTCAATTTGTTCCAATTACAATTTAATTACAAATTTTATTGTCAAATCAACATCCGACACATGGCGTTTTAATTACGAATCAAGTTTTTGAGTTTAATTAGGAATCAAGTTATAATTTTAAGTCAATAATATTTTTTTCCTATTTTAATTAAGAAATCAAAACACAATAAAATAATGATTCCTAATAAAATTTTACCAATTACTTATTCCTAATCATATACCAATTACTTAATCTTAATTATATGAGATTCTTATTCTCTTTTTATCTTTGTTGTACGAGTATATATATAGCTATATGCACCATACTAAATTCACACCCGTAAGAACAAAAATTTTTTGTACGATTTTCTTTTGCTAAACTAGCTTTATTTTTTTTCTTTTCAAAAAGAAGCTTCGGTTTTTTTCCCCTCATCAATACAACTACTAATTATTTAATTAATTAATAGAAGTTTTGCTTTGTTTTTATTGTGATCGATGGGTTTTTTTTTTTTAATTAGAAGAAACTTTGTTTTGTTTTTATTGTGATCTATTTTTTCCCACCATAATAACATTCTATTATTGTGTAATCAACGAAATTATATTCTTTTTTTCCTATTTCTAATTAAAACGGACACGTATTATTTTTCCCTATTCAAATGAACATATTATTAAAAAAATTATTCCTAATCAAATTACAATATATATTATTTTTCTAATTTTTTATTAAAATATTATTTTAATAAAATCGACTATATATTTTTTTCTATTCTTAATTAAAACGGACATATCTTACTTTTCAAAAAATTAATATTTTTTCTAATTAAAATTTATTATATTTTCTTCTATTTATAATTAAAATGGAAATATCTTTTTTTTCTCCATTCACACAGAAATATTATTAAAAAAGTATTTTTAATCAAAGTACAATATATATTGTTTTCTTTCTATTTTTTAATTAAACTATTTATTTTTAATAAAAATTTATTATATTTTATTTTTATTATTAATTAAAATGAACATATCTTATATTTCAAATAATAAGAAAGTTGAATTGATTAGATGTAATTATAAATTTTATTATCAAATCAAATTTTGATATGTAATTTTTACCTTTTGCTACGTTTATTATTTTTGAAAATAAAATAAAAATTTTTGATTTTGATAGGATAGTAGATTTTGAAATAAAATCAAAATAATTATAGTTGATATAAAGTTAAAATAATTTTCTTCATATATTCACTCTGTCTACTAATAGTAGACATTTTAGTCAAGTGCACTAATACCAAGGAGCACTACTTTTAAGACAAATATTAT